>NW_026463069.1:0-59341 GCF_021730395.1 Mercenaria mercenaria | reverse complement strand
TAGGCCTTCTGGTTTATTTTTAGAAAATTTTTGAAGATTTTCCTATGTAAAATCAAGTGACCCCTGGGGTGGGGTCAATTTTGACCCCGGGGGTCATGATTTGAACAAATTTTGTAGAAGTCCACTAGGCAATGCTACATGTCAAATATCTAAGCTCTAAGCCTTCTGGTTTATTTTTAGAATTTTTTTGAAGATTTTCCTATGTAAAATCAAGTGACCCCTGGGGCGAGGTCAATTTTGACCCCGGGGTCATGATTTGAACAATTTTAGTAGAGGTCCACTAGGCAATGCTACATGTCAAATATCTAAGCTCTAGGGCTTCTGGTTTTTGAGAAGAAGATTTTCCTATGTAAAATCAAGTGAACCCCGGGGCGGGGTCAATTTTGAACCTGGGGTCATGATTTGAACAAACTTGGTAGAGGTCCACTAGGCAATGCTTCACACCAAATATCTAAGCTCTAGGGCTTCTGGTTTTTGAGAAGAAGATTTTTAAAGTTTTTCCTTTTGGTTGCCATGGCAACCAGAATTCTGTATGGAATTTAATTCTTTGAACAATTTTTAAAGAAGACCATCCAAGGAACAACCCTGTGAAGTTTCATCAAAATTGGCCTGTTGGTTTAGGAGGAGATGTTGTTTAAAGGAAAGTGTGGACGGACGGACGGACGGTGAGCGATCACAATACCTCACCCTGAGCACTTTGTGCTCAGGTGAGCTAAAAATGCAACTCATTGCTATATCTTCTCTTACGCATTAAGCAATACTTGAGTACTGAAATGCGCAAACTATTTTATCAATGCATATATCTTACCCCACCTAGACTACTGTTGTACAATATGGGGAAACTGTAATAGTGATCTTCTGAACAATATCTACAAATTTCAAAAAAGAGCAGCACAAATTATTCTCGACAAAGACCATGACACACCATCAGAAGAACTCTTTCAAGAACTGAAATGGATGAAAATCCATGATCAAATTTCATACAAAAAGGCAATCTTTGTTTACAAATCAGTAAATAACCTTTTCCCACAGTACATGTCTAACTTATTCTCACATTCAAATAATACTGCCCTCAGATCACACACACAACAATTTCTAAATGTACCTAAACCAAGATTTGAATTTTGCAGAAAGTCACTGGCCTACTCAGGTCCTATCATTTGGAATAAAATCCCACTTAATATCTGCCAAACACCTTGTCAACATTTAAAACTTCATTCTTGTCATGGTGGTACTCTGGTGGGCAGCAAACCCTTATGTAAATCTAAATATTCCATCCCATAAATATTTAATTTTACAGACTAACTTAGTTAAATGTATTTAGTTAAATGTATTTCATTGTAATTTTACTATATTTTAATATGTTTGTATTAATGTATTCTTTCTCATGTACATGTATATATGTTGAGGCCCATATGTAAGATTGGTTTCCAAATATGTTTGCCTCGTAAAATAAAGTCATTATTATTATTATTATTATTATTATTATCCTGTATATCCAGAATATACGGAGTTGTATACAAAGAATATACGGGAAATGTAAGTCCCGTATTTTCAAAATATACAAATTATTTAAATCCCGTATTTCTGGCATATACGGGAATAATACGGAGTTGTATACCAAGCATATAGGGGACATATACGTCCCATATTTTCGACATAAACAAATTATCTAAATCCCGTATTTCCGGCATATACGGAGTTGTATACGAAGAATATACGGGAAATTTAATCCCTGTATTTTCGAAATATACAAACTATACATATCCCGTATATCCAGAATATACGGGAAATATACCGGGTTGTATATGAAACATATACGGGAAATATACGTCCCGTATTTTCGTAATATACGGATTTATGTATTCCCGTACACCAGACATATACGGGAATAAATGGTGTTGTATACGATCAGAATAACCCTTTTTAGAATTTCCCGTATTTCAGTAATATACGGGGTATCGTATACTAAGAATTCCGTATTTCATAGTATACGGAAATCAGTATTTTATTAGTATACGGACTTTTAAATATACAAGCCCCATTCACGCCCGTATTTTAGTTTTCCCGTATTTCTTCCCGTATACGGGATCCCGTACACTCCCGTATATTAACTCTTTTTTCGCAGTGTATTTAGACACATACGCTGCCGTATGTCCTCAACACGACTAAATGCAATAGCTACTGACAGATGGTCAAAACTACTGATAAATCTCTTAAAGACTACTGACATGGTTTTGAAGGGTCAAACAGGTCTGTTTTTGGTCTAATCATAATGAAAATTTGCTGCTCCTGTGAAAAACCAACATTGGAAAAATCTGTAGTGTCTTAAATAGGTTCAGGATCTAATTCCAGTTCAATATCTGCAGAAATATCAACAGTTTCTGCTATAGTATGGTCCTCGGGCTGAACTAAAGCTGAATTACATAAAGCTTTAACAACATCTGAAAATAAAATTGTCTCCTTTTTTGGCTGTCTTGGTGGTCTGCTTATATAGTCGGCATAATTTGACTTTCCACACCTGTAAACAATTCTGAAATTATAATTTCCTAGAGCAGCTAACCAGCAGTGACCTCTAGCATCAAGCTTTGCTGTGGTAGAAATATATGTCAAAGGATTATTGTCAGTTCTAACAAGAAAAGAATTTCCATAAAGATAATCATGAAACTTGTCAGCTATGGCCCACTTAAGACATAAATATTTTAATTTGTGTGCTGGATAGTTCCGCTCACCGGCTCTCAAACCTCTGCTGGCGTAACAAATTACGCGCTCCAAGCCATCTTGTTCTTGGTACAAAACCGCACCAAGTCCTTCTGTCGAGGCGTCAACATTTAAAACAAAAGGTTTGGTAAAAACTGCATAAGCAAGAACAAGTGGTTTAGTTAGCATGGTGTTTTGGCTTTTTAGCTCGACTATACGAAGTATAAGGAGAGCTATCTTTTCAACTTATCTCTGTAGTTACTTGATGGATTTGATTCAAACTTGAAGTACTTATTCCTCATCATCATCCACATCATCTGACATAAGGGCCATAACTCTGGCACCAATATTTCATGAATTATCCCCCCTTTTCACTTAGATTTTCAGGTTAAAGTTTTGATGCACTTTCACTCTATCTCTGTTATTACTGAATGGATTTGATTCAAACTTAAAATAGTTGTTCAACATCATCACCCACATCATATGACACAAGATGCATAACTCTGGCACCATTTTTTCATGAATTATTCCCCCTTTTTACTTAGAATTTCAGGTTAAAGTTTTGGTGCACTTTCACACTACCTCTGTTATTACTGAATGGATTTGATTCAAACTTAAAATAGTTGTTCAGCATCACCACCCACATCATATGACACAAGATGCATAACTCTGGCACAATTTTTCATGAATTATTCCCCTTTTTACTTAGAATTTCAGCTTAAAGTTTTATGCACTTTCACTCTATCTCTGTTATTACTGAATGGATCTGATTCAAACTTAAACAATTGTTCAACATCATTACCCTTATCATATGACGCAAGGTGCATAACTCTGGGACCAATTTTTCATGAATTATTTCCCCTTTTTACTTAGAATTTTAGGTTAAAGTTTTGATGCACTTTCACTCTGTCTCTGTTATTACTGAATAGATTTGATTCAAACTTAAAATAATTGTTCAACATCATCACCCACACCATATGATGCAAGGTGCATAACTCTGGCACCAAGTTTTTATTAATTATTACCCCTTTTTACTTAGAATTTTAGGTTAAAGTTTTGATGCACTTTCACTCTGTCTCTGATATTACTGAATGGATTTGATTCAAACTTAAAATAGTTGTTCAACATCATCACCCACACTATATGACACAAGCTGCATTACTCTGGCACCAATATTTAATGACAGCTCTAGTTTCCTCAGATGTGCCCAGTTTCACTATCCAACATCGAAATAGTCGAGTACGCTGTCTCCTGTGACAGCTCTTGTTTTGATTTCTTGGCAGCTTTGTTGGTTGGGTGACCTGCAAGAAGATCATTTAAATGTTTTACTATTTTGGCATAGCCATAGACAAAACTTCTGTAGTATCCTGAAAATCCGAGAAAAGTTGGTAACGATTTAATATTTTTGGGGACAGGCTAGGTTTTCAAAGGCTCTGTATGAATACCTTCAGCTGAAATGTCATAACCTAGGTATGTAACACGTGTACTAAAACATTCACATTTTGAAGCTTTGAGCTTTAAACCATGAACCTCTAAACGTTCAAATACTGCTTCCAGATGGGGAAATATGTTCCTGGAAGGTCCTGGAAAAAATAGCTAGTTTAATTTTAAATTCATTGATGGATCAGATTTTTAGCTCACCTGAGTCAAAGGCTCATGGTGAGCTTTTGTGACCAGTCAATGTCCGTCGTGCGTCGTGTAGTGTCCGTCGTCCGTCCGTCAACATTTTCTAAAAAAATCTTCTTGAAAACCACTGGGCAGAATTACACCAAACTTCACAGGAATGATCCTTGGACATTCCCCTTTCAAATTATTCAAAGAATTTCATTCCATGCAGAAATCTGGTTGCCATAGCAACCGAAAGGAAAAACTTTAAAAATCTTCTTGTCCAAAACTGCAAGGCATAGAGCCTTGATATTTGGCATGTGACATCATCTAATGGTCTTCTATGAAAATTGTTCAAATTGTGCCCCTGGAATGAAAAGAGGTCCCGCCCCGGGGGTCCCAAGTTATACGTAGACATATAGGAAAAAACTTTAAAAATCTTCTTCTCTGAAACTACAAGTCCTAGGCCTTTGACATTTTGTATGTAGCATTGCCTTGTGGTCCTCTATGAAGATTGTTCAAATTGTGCTCCTTGGGTGAAAAGAGGCCCCGCCCCGGGTGTCCCAAGTTTTACATAGACTTATATAGGAGAAAACTTAAAAAATCTTCTTGTCTGAAACTGAAAGGCCTAGGCTTTTGATATTTGGTATGTAGCATTGCCTAGTGGACTTCTAACAGAATTGTTCAAATTATGCACCTGGGTTAAAAAGAGGCTCCACCCTGGGGGTCACTTGTTATACAAGTTATATAGAAAAAAATACTTCAAAAATTATCAGATCATATTTCCTAGACTGTTTAATTATATTTATCTGATGTACCCAAGTGATTACCGGTTACCTTACTGTGACCTTGACATACTGACCTACTTTCTTGTTTTTAGCTCACCTGTCACATAGTGACAAGGTGAGCTTTTGTGATCACCCTTCTTCAGTCCGTGCGTCTGTCAACAATTTCTTGTCTGCACGATAGTGGTTTCATTTATGATTTTATTTTAACCAAACTTGCACACAACTTGTATCACCATAAGATCTCGGTTCCTTTCTTGAACTGGCCAGATCCCATTGTAATGGCCCCTGAAAGGGCCAAAATTAGTTATTTTGAGCTTGTCTGCACAATAGCAGCTTTATTTATGATTTGATTTTTACCAAACTTGCACACAACTTGTATCACCATAAGATCTTGGTTCCTTTCTGGAACTGGCCAGATTCCTTTATGGGTTCCAGTGTTATGGCCCCTGAAAGGCCCAAAATTAGCTATTTTGACCTTGTCTGCACAATAGCAGCTTTATTTATGACTTGATTTTTACCAGACTTGCACACAACTTGTATCACCATAAGATCTTGGTTCCTTTCTGGAACTGGCAAGATTCCATTATGGGTTCAAGAGTTATGGTCCCTGAAGGGGTCAAAATTGGCTATTTTGACCTTGTCTGCACAATAGCAGCTTTATTTATGATTTGATTTTTACCAAACTTGCACACAACTTGTATCACCATAAGATCTTGGTTCCTTACTTGAACCGGCCAGATCCCATAATGGGTTCCAGAGTGATGGCCCCTGATAGGGCCGGAATTAGCTATTTTGACCTTGTTTGCACAATAGCAGTTTCATTTATGATTTGAATTTAATCAAACTTGCACAAAACTTGTGTCACCAAAAGATCTTTGTTCCTTTCTTGAACCGGCCAGATCCCTTAATGGGTTCCAGAGTTATGGTCCCTGAAAGGGTCAGAATTGGCTATTTTGACCTTGTCTGCACAATAGCAGCTTCATTTATGATTTGATTTTAACCAAACTTGCACACAACTTGTATCACCATAAGATCTCGATTCTTTTTTATACGCCCTCAGGGACGTATTATGTTATCGCCTTGGTGTCCGTCTGTCTGTCTGTCTGTCTGTCTGTGTGTTGGTTAGCAATTTCCCTTCGCTCTGTAACTCTTGAACCCCTTGATGGATTTCAGAGAAACCTGACACAAATGTTCACTCATTGAAAGGATGTGCAGAGCGCATGTTTTGGATGGCTAAATTCAATGTCAAGGTCACACTTAGGGGTCAAAGGTCATATGACTTTGTTTTATGTGAATATTGCTCTGCATTTGCATTGCATTGCAGTGCTCTTGTTTTTATTTGGCAGATCCTTCTTTGTTCGCTTACAATATTTTTTTTATTACTTCCCTGTTATGTTACTATAAATAGCTTATTTAGTAACTTTTTTATTATTGGCCGTAGGGAAAAACGGAGACACTTTTCTGTGATATAACATGGATGGTACCTCCAGTTTTTAGGTGTATTTTGACATATCTGTACTTTGTAAGAATTTTTATGCCCCCGAAGGGAGGCATATAGTTTTTGAACCGTCTGTCGGTCTGTCAGTCTGTCGGTCTGTCTGTCCGCAATTTTCGTGTCCGGTCCATATCTTTGTCATCGATGGATGGATTTTCAAATAACTTGGCATGAATGTGTACCACAGTAAGACGACATGTCGCGCGCAAGACCCAGGTCCGTAGCTCAAAGGTCAAGGTCACACTTAGACGTTAAAGGTCATTTTTCATGATAGTGCATTCGTGTCCGGTCCATATCTTTGTCATCGATGGATGGATTTTCAAATAACTTGGCATGAATGTGTACCACAGTAAGACGACATGTTGCGCGCAAGACCCAGGTCCGTAGCTCAAAGGTCAAGGTCACACTTAGACGTTAAAGGTCATTTTTCATGATAGTGCATTCGTGTCCGGTCCATATCTTTGTCATCGATGGATGGATTTTCAAATAACTTGGCATGAATGTGTACCACAGTAAGACGACATGTTGCGCGCAAGACCCAGGTCCGTAGCTCAAAGGTCAAGGTCACACTTAGACGTTAAAGGTCATTTTTCATGATAGTGCATTCGTGTCCGGTCCATATCTTTGTCATCGATGGATGGATTTTCAAATAACTTGGCATGAATGTGAACCACAGTAAGACGACATGTCGCGCGCAAGACCCAGGTCCATAGCTCAAAGGTCAAGGTCACACTTAGACGTTAAAGGTCATATTTCATGATAGTGCATTGATGGGCGTGTCCGGTCCATATGATTGTCATTCATGCATTGATTTTAAAATTATTGGGCATGAATGTGTACCACAGTAAGACGACGTGTCGCGCGCAAGACCCAGGTCTGTAGGTCAAAGGTCCTAAACTCTAACATCGGCCATAACTATTCATTCAAAATGCCATCGGGGGCATGTGTCATCCTATGGAGACAGCTCTTGTTTCTTTTTGTTTTTGGTTAAAGCAATGGTACTCAGGTGAGCGATATAGGGCCATCATGGCCCTCTTGTTTAAGATACATCCTTGAAATTTGGATGACATGTACAGTTTTGCATACCGATCTTAAAACTGACTTTCAGTGACCATGAATTTGACCTACTGACCTACTTTCTAATATTTTAGCATCAGTTTGCCATTTGAAACATGTGACTCATATAACTCAGGTGAGCGATTCAGGGTCATCATGACCCTCTTGTTGTGCCCCCCCATGAGTGGTGGGGGCATATAGATTTGCTCTTGTCCGTCCGTCCGTCCATCCGAAGTTCGTGACGCGCCTAGCTCGAAAAGTATTTGATATAAATTGATGAAACCTTGCATGAGTCTTTATCATGATATGAACTTGCGCACCTCCTATTTTTCGTCTGGCTCCACCCCCTATTTTCAGAGTTATGGCCCCTGAAATAGTCAAAAATGCACATTTTGACCTTGTGACACGCCTAGCTCAAAAAGTATTTGATATAGATTCATGAAACCTTGCATGAGTCTTAATCATGATATGAACTTGCGCACCTCCTATTTTTCATCTGGCTCCGCCCTCAATTTTCAGAGTTATGGCCCCTGAAATAGTCAAAAATGCACATTTTCACCTTGTGACATGCCTAGCTCAAAAAGTATTTGATATAGATTCATGAAACCTTGCATGAGTCTTAATCATGATATGAACTTGTGCACCTCCTATTTTTCATCTGGCTCCACCCCCTATTTTCAGAGTTATGGCCCCTGAAATAGTCAAAAATACACATTTTCACCTTGTGACATGCCTAGCTCAAAAAGTATTTGATATAGATTCATGAAACCTTGCATGAGTCTTAATCATGATATGAACATGCGCACCTCCTATTTTTCATTTGGGTCTGCCCCCAATTTCAGAGTTATGGCCCCTGAAGTAGTCAAAAATGCACATTTTCACCTTCTGACATACCTAGCTCAAAAAGTATTTGATATAGATTCATGAAACCTTGCATGAGTCTTAATCATGATATGAACTTGTGCACCTCCTATTTTTCATTTGGGTCCGCCCCCTATTTTTAGAGTTATGGCCCCTGAAATAGTCAAAAATGTATATTTTCACCTTGTGACACACCTAGCTCAAAAAGTATTTAATATAAATGATTGAAAACTCGCATAAGTCTTTATCATAATATAAACTTGCACACCTCTAATTTTTTGTCTGGCTTCACCCCTTATTTTTAAAGTTATGGCCCCTGAAATAGTAAAAAAATGCACTTTTTCACCTAATTATATATCTAGCTCAAAAAGTATTTGATGTAAATTCAGGAAACCTTGCTGGAGTCTTTATCGTGATGTGACCTTGCACACTTGGCATTCTTCTTGAGAACCTTAGCTCTTATTACTGAGTTATGGCCCTTGAAATAGCCAAAATAGTGGATTTTTTGTTTGTGATGCTCACAGCTCAAAAAGTATAGTGCCTAGAATAATGAATCCTTTTCATAAAATGTTTGTTGAGGCTATACCCCATTAAGACTGCAAACATTTGAATTATTGCCACTTATTTGTGACAAATGTACCAGTGGGGGGCACACCCTGTGTCCTACAGACACATTCTAGTTTAATAAACATTTGGACCCTTGAATCCCATGAAGAATTCCATCCTGAATTTCACAAGTTACAAGAAGTCCACGATTTCTGTGTTGTGTCGTTCTCGTGCCGCCCTAGGGATCTACATCTCCTCGGCATTACAAAAATCACTTATTCCCGAAACATATGGGTGCACCCTCTGGTGAACCCTCACAGGTCGACATTCGGTCGATCCAGTATAACTACTGGCCTCTCTGTGGCCCCGGATGATCGATCGCTGCAGCCAGTTGAAATTTTGGAAAACCACACTGGCCACCAATGTCACAGGATGTAATTATACAACTCTGGCTTAGGTTCAACTTCTTATTCATTATCCATAATTAATTGGCCTTCGACATATACATATAAACATATATAAGACAAACATAAAAGATAGCTTAAACAATACAATATTGCATATAGATAGTCAATCAATGCGGATCAAATACAACATACATAAATAGTATTTCAATACATTAGATAAAATCTTACCACAGGTCTGTATTTATGAGTATTTCAATTGAAATTGAAATAAAGTATTTTTCTCTTCTTAGATACTCGTCTTACTCGTAAGAGTGGACTAGAGAAAGTGCTGGATTGGATTTCAGGAGATGCATGCGCAGAAAAAATTGTTATTCATGAAGAACTAATATATTTCTTTCTCTCATTCTTACTCCCATACAAAAACATGAAACGGACAAAACATTTAGACATGTACAATACAATAAACTGACAAGTGTTCACCAACTATACTGCTTCAGTGAACTTCGGCAGTTTCCGTCACCGGTGTATATTGACGAGTATCACCGATTCAATACCGGAAGATGAACACTAATGAATAAAAGCAAACAAATCCGAATATGACGCATGCATGAAGGTTAAGTATTTAAAATATGGAATGCTGCATCGGACATTACGATTAAACTATACTGAATGTTCGACCTGTGACATTTGTATATTTTATTATGAAAAATTATGTTATCTTAATTTAACCTTTAAATACGTTATAGTTTATAATTTTAAAAATAAAATAGTAACTTTTGTCAAAACAAGAATGAAATAACTGATATACCATTATAAACTGAAATAGTTATCTGAACTTTTGCGAACAAGAATTAAATACATCTGTTACCTGTGCAGCATGTCTGTCTTGCGCTAATAGCAAGTCTTGACATGTTTTTGATGCTACCAGCCCCTTTTCATAGCTATGTATCGGTTAACCAGTGGACAAAAGTTGTTTATATGTACTGCATGTGAGGTAAATCACGCATGATATTGGTTATTTTTGCTTATCTTACATCATTTACAGATATCAGATCATTGGGTTATCAGTTGAGATACTTAGTCACCTTTCAGTTCTTGCAATACTTCCTTCACTTGTGTAAAATCTCCATATGATGGTGTCAAACATGGAACCCAAGTTGCATCCTGTCCACTATAATTTCAGTGACTCCCATACCAATAAAAAATCTGGATGGGATTGAGCTTTGAATTTGACCTTGTTGATAAGTACCTACTTTCGACAAGAACGAAAAGCGGTAATGAATTTAATAAAAAGAAGTTTAACTTAAAGGGCCGACTTGGTTCTCCAGGCAACTTTTATCAGTTATCTGCTTACAGCTATAACATGGAAATTTAATGGCCATTATGCCCAGCATGAATTGCAAGAAAGCAATTAATTCGGTCAGTTTTTGGAATCAGGTGTGTGTTGTTACATGTTGAAATTTCACACCAAGCATGTATGCTGTATAAATATCTTTGAGAGAAAACAAAAGTTGAACTCTGAATCTCAAAAAATATTCACAAAAAAAACAAGATAAAAATACACAAATTAAACTATTCAGCACTAACGTTATTATGACGTTATGGTATTTATGTCACAATTAAAAAAACATGAAGTAATGCAACTACTTATAACACAAAATAAACTACAATAGTGTAGGTTTATTACTGTTTCCACGTCGTTATCCATTCACTTGCCCAAATTGATTAGGCTTATTATATTTCTAGAGTATATTATTATTCATTATACATGTATATTGATATTATCTTTCCATGAAGTAAATCCATATATTCGGGAATATTTGATAAGTAATTTATTGTAAATACATCTATTGTTACATACATGTATATGTAAATTTATTGTATATTATTCTTTCTCCATCTGTTTATATATATGCGCAGACATTTACAGTTATGTAAATAAATTACTATCGGGCCTTTTCTTCATCATTTTGGGAATGCCACCAACACCAGTGGAATTGGGATAATGCTCTTGTGGGAATATTTTCAAATTTCAAAATCTATGTAAAAAAAAATTTTTGTGTAAAATATTAATAGATTGCATAATAAAGCATTTCAGTAATTGTTAAACAGTATAACTGTTCCTTTGGTAACCAAAATATACATAAACTTTATCAAAACTATTTTAAAACAGCAAAAAAAAAAAAAAAAAAAGGTAACACTCATTTGGGAATCTGGAATAAAGACAGTTGTTTTTTATGCTTTTGGATTACCTCTTTTGTTTATTTGTTTTGGGTCTAACGCCGTTTTTCAACAGTATTTCTATCATGTAACGGCGGGCAGTTAACCTAACAAGTGTTCCTGGATTCTGTACCGGTACAAACTTGTTCTCCCTCCACAAGTAACTGCCAACTTCTCCACATGAATTATCAGAGGTGGAGGACGAATGATTTCAGACACAATGCCTTTTATCAAATCGTCACGGAGAACATACGCCCTGCCCGGGGACCGAACTGTCGACCAGTGATCCGTAGACCAACGTTCTCCTTAGTTGTCTTATATTTATTTAAATAAATTACTTTCATCACATTCAACTCAGTCATGCACATAGATAGTAATGTACGGTGTCACCTCAAAAGGGTGACGAAATGACCAATTTGAAATCACCGAGGGGGACGAAATGACCAAATAGGGGACGAGTTGACTGGGAAACGAGTTGACTAGGGGACGAGTTGACTGTAAATCCATAATTGTCTCATAATTATGTAAAGAAATTACTAATATCACATTTAATTACTTTGAAATACAATAGATCTTAGTATGTGTTTCATAAAAAACTAACCCCAATGATGAAAACGATGAAAGATATATTTCAGAAAAACAGAAACTCAAGTACTAAGTAATGGGGGTTTTAGTTCCCAGACCCAGTGATTGTACTACAAATGATTCACAGTGATTGAACTGCAAATTATCGAATTACTGGTATATATATCATTGCACATGACATTTGATTGAATATTATTTCTGTATCACAAGTGCAATTCCACACTGGAGCATGAACATATTCTCTGAGAGGAACCCAGATGGTCAGTGAGCAGCCATGTCCAAGCATTATTGCCTTAGTGTGTACCTGGTAATGGCTGATCATTGAAATGCGATAAACATTATGATAAAATGGGCATTAATGTCAGGGAAAACCACAAGACTCTGGAAGCTAATTTATAGCCAAGTCGGCCCTTTAACAAAAAACATGGTTTTTCATGATTTTGTAATCAACTTAACATGTTAGCAATATTTTTTGTAAATGCACATTCTGAGTTTTGTGTGATATGAATTGCAACACTTGATCGATGCACACAGGTGACAATGATTAACCTTCAAGTTTCCATCGATTGGATAAAATTTAATGAGTAATTGTAAGTGATTACCAAAATATTTGAATACATGTTGCAAGAATGGAATGGCACTTTTTTAGTTGCATTCCTGAATACATGTTTTGAAAATATTTCAGATCGTCCACATGTTTTGGAAATATTTCAGATCGTCCATTGATCGAGCCCATGAAAAAGGTTATTGCTGTAGAAGGAAACGACAGTATACTTACATGTGTTGCATCTAGTAAACCTGCATCTAAATTCAAATGGTACCGAGCAGGACATACAGGTATTCTCAGTCAAGGAACTGGAACACTAGTCAGTAATAAGCTGTCGCACATAATAAGTAACGTGCGGAGAACAGATGCTGCAACATACAGATGTAATGCAAACAATGGAATTGAAACGGCTGATAATGAAAGTGTTATTCTTACAGTCTACTGTAAGTACTATTAAGTTCTGCTTTTGAAACTTCACTGTCAACTGAAATTCTGCACAGGCATGATAATTCTGACAATGAACAGAGTATTCTTGAGAAATAATTCCTTGCCTCAAATTGGCATGTCTTTAAATGAAACTTAAGTTACTCTTGAAACTAAGTCAACATTTTAATTTTTACAGTAATCTTCCAGTGTGTGTGTATATATATATATATATATATTACACACACACACACACAAAGTAAATATTATCTTACTGATATGTATAAACAACAACTCCTCATGAACCGCTTGATGGATATTTATCAAACTTGGTCTGTAGTGTAGCATCATTTTAACCTCTGTTCCCAAATTTGGGAATACTCAATTTGGAGTAAACCGGCCACTTGTAGGGGGCTGCTAGAGAAAAAAAAATGAAATACCTGTAAATGAGTTCTTTTCATGGACAGCTGGATGAATCTTCACCAAATTTTGTCTGTTGCATCATTGTAAGGTCCTTTTCCACACTTTTTCGAAGGGGGCATCCTGACCCACATAAAGGGCCACTAGAGCTAAATAAAGAAGTACCTTTAAACAACTTCTTCTCATGAAGGGCTGGGTGCAGAAAACCATTATTATGAGACCTTCCAAAACACCTTCAGCCTGCTCCAGTATGTGTGTATCTTTTCTACACAATGTTAAAGACCTCAAGGAGATAGAACCTAAATTTTTCATAGAGAGAAAAACATTAAATAAAGTCTAAGAAATTGATTGCAGTCCTTTAGATACCCCAAAGGAAGCTTACAAATGTGAATTTATGAAAGTTTTGTTATACCAATAACTGAAGTTTTGATATTTATTTTGTAGCTTGTGTTTGCAAAGAATGAGAGCTCTTGTCTCAGAAAAGGACATCTGATAGTTTTCTTCCCCTGCTTTTAAACAATAATTTTTAGTTGAAAATGAAAATTGTTTTAGACACAATTTCATAATTTGTTTTACAACAAAGACAAGTAGGAACTATTTGTATATTTATGATACCTTTGTTAAACTGCTTCATACGTTTTTGTCAGCTTATTCATAGTAAAAAACTGAACTGTTAACAATCAGATAATAAAATGAAGTATAACTGAGTATTTTATAGTGAAGCTACTAGTTTTGCTTGTACAGTCAAACCTGTCTATAAAGACCACCCTTAGGAGAGCCAAAATGTGGTCTTTATTGCGAGGTGGTCATTACTCACAGGTTAAAATATACTGTTAATGTTAAAATTGGAAACAGAGCCAGGTAGTCTCTGTTCAGAGGTTGTCTTTAACACAGGTTTGACTGATGTATTGAAATGTCATAAACAGGTGTTGTTAATACATGACAGGTAGGATTAGTAAATGTATATTGACCTGTATTGCTATGCCTACAATTTAATGAATCATCACAAAATTTGGCCTGTAGCGCCCTTCAGATTTGTTCAGATGGTTTTGCTTTACCCTGTTTAGGGGCCACCAGAGCTAAAAATATAAATAACTTGATACTACTTTTTCTCATGAACCACTTGTAGTATCTAACTAGAAAAAAACCCATATAACTTCTCATGAATCAGTGGAATTCAGTTTCTGGCAAATAACTTGAGAACCACTTGACCTAGAATGGTGAAACTTCATAGGATGATTGGACATGCAGAGTAGATGAATCCTATTGATTCTGGGGTCACTTAATCAAAGGTCAGGGTCACACGGGCCAAAATACCGAAAACCATTTCCGATCTGTAACTTGAGAACCGCTTGACCCAGAACGTTAAAACTTCGTAGGATGATTGTACTTAAGAGTAGATGTCTCCTATTGATTTTGGGTTCAGTAGGTCAAAGGTCAAGGTCACAGGGCCAAAACATTGAAACAATTTTGAGATCAATAACATGAGAACTATTTGACCCAGAACCTTCAAACTTCAAGGCTAATTGAGCTTATGGAGTAGATGACCCCTATTTTTCAGGATCACTCCATCGAAGGTCAAGGTCACAGGGGCCTAACCATGGAAAACAGTCATTGATCAATAACTTTGAAACAACTTGAACCAGAACGTTGATACTTAATGGGATTATTGGACATGCAGAGTAGATGACACCTATGGATCTTAGTGTCAGTAGGTCAAATGGTTAAGGTCACTGGGACAAGAAAATGCAAAACCGTTTCCCAGCTATAACTTGAGAACCATTTGAACCCAAAACCTTGAAACTTCATAGGATGTTTGGACAGGCAGAGTAGATTACCCCTATTGATTTTGGGTTCTTTTAGGTAAAGGGTCAAGCTGATAAGATCCTGAGGCATGAAAATTATTTATGATCCATAACTTCAGAACCACTTGACGCAGAACATTGACACTTCCTAAGATGGTTGGACGTACTGAGTAGTATGTCTCCATTCCCCACCCTCCCCTAAGACCACAGGGATTTAACGTTGAAAACCGCTTACATGTAGATGACCTAAATGATCGCTATTGTATTTCAATGGCTTACCCAAGCATCTGGGCTACTTTGACTTTGGCTCCAGCCCTGATTGATTTCTTGCCTATGACTGCTTTAGGGGAGACATTTGCTTTCCTACAAAAGTATCTGAAATGTTTGAGTTATTGAGGGCGTGTATGAAATAATGGGCCCATCATTGTTGCCATTTGGACATATAAACATTCTAGCCTTTCAAGCAAGGGTGATTTAAATAATTAAATTGTGGCGTAGTAGTTAATATTGCTGGCTTTGAATTAAATGCTTCTCACCGTTATGAGTTTGAAAACTGAATTTGGGTTTAGAATTCTTTCATGTAAAGAAACCATCCATCTGGCTTACAGATCATAAGTGGTTCTAATCAGGTGCTCACCTGTGTCTGTAACTTAACCCTTTTGGGCAGCTTTAATCTTTCTGCACAGTCTAAAGCTTGAAGTAATATAATTGTGTTTGTGTAACCTTAAACCAAACCAAAAGAGAGAAAAGAAAGGAGTTCACAGGTTTACATATTTTCCAGATCCCCCAGTTGTTACAGTAGTTGCAACGAATACCACAGTCAGTGCTACAACTGCCTTAATTACGTGTAGTGCTAGTGGGATGCCAAACAGTAACTATCAATATGGTAAATGGATACAGACCTGGAATAATTTTCAGGTATCAGAGAAACCCGGAAACAAGAAACTTGAGTTAAAGAACTTGACATATGAGTACTCTGGAGTCTACACTTGTTCCGCAAGTAATGGAATTAAAGTGTTTGGTACAGATAAGGAATTCATGAAAGGATCTGTTCTGTTCGTAGTGAAATGTAAGTGTAAAATTTTGTGTTTGCCATGTAATTTTAAATAGTTGAAGGTCCAAACAAAGTTATATTGTTATGGTTATAGCTGTAGTTTGTCCTTCATTTTGATATGCCTTCTTTAATTTTTTTCAGCATTCCCAATAATAACAAATGCAAGTGAGAAAACTCCAGCCAAATTAAAAGAAAATGCTACTTTAGAAGTTTACTACTACTCAAATGTAGCAGAATCTGAAGTGAAAATTTACAAGAACGTGAATGGAACCAGGAAAGGAGGCATTATCTACACTGTATCAGAGACTCATGTGGATGTAAATTTACCTGTGTTTAATCATTTCATCAAAACTGGTGGAACTAGAGCTAAAATTTTGATTCAGATACTGTCAGCTGATGACTTAGGAACTTATGATGTTGTTGTTGCAAATGATGTAGGTCCTAGCACTCGATCATTTGAAATAGTTCCAAAAGGTAAATAATTAAGGCTTACCATAAAACTTATAAAATGAAACCATTTCTTACTCCAGTTTAGTTTTGGCAGTGTTTGTCCATCTTCCATACTTCCACAGCAATATCTGTGAAATAGTTTTGAGTACACTCGAAACCCGTTATAACGCTACTCGATATACCGCGGTATTCTTTATAACGCGGTATGCTCTTGGCTCCCGAATTTTCGGAAACAATGCCGCGGATGTTATTTAATTTGATCATAACCAGCGTTAAAACTACAAGTACTTGTGTGTACTTTAACACCTTTGCCATGACAACTGTGACAAAAATCAATAATTGTCTGCTAGCTTACTTGTTTGCGTATCGTCTTTGTTTAAGTTTGAATACATGTAGACATGTGACAATTAGGCAATCAGTACCGTGTCAAAATTAGATTGTTTGCATAACAAGCGTGTAACATTGGTCAGTCAACTATCAAACTGTTTAAGTTTGCACCAATTAAGCGGATGACATGAACATTTGAGCGAATAAAAAATCAAACAACAGGCCCGGTTTTGTAATTAAGACTGTCCGCGTTTTTTTCTCTTTTAGTTACATAAACCCCCATTGCAATTGCGTTACATATGTAATTTTCATGACCGCGCACTCTTTACACAGCGTTATATGTTTACTTCAGGGGTACACAATTCCAACTTTCTTTTAGAATCATGACGAAATGAGAAGATGACACAGCGTTATAATTCTTTTAATGTATTTTTATACGCCCGTTTGAAAAACGGGACGTATTTTGGGAACGCCCCTGGCGGGCGGATGGGCTGGTGGGCGGGCGGGCGGGCGGCGTCCACAGACTTTGTCCGGAGCATATCTTCTACATGCATGGAGGGATTTTGATGAAACTTGGCACAGTTGTTCACCATCATGAGACGGAGTGTCTTGCGCAAGAACCAGGTCCCTAGGTCTAAGGCCAAGGTCACACTTAGAGGTCAAAGGTCAAATTCAAGAATGACTTTGTCCGGAGCATATCTTCTTCATGCATGGAGGGATTTTGATGAAACTTGGCACAATTGTTCATCATCATGAGACGGAGTGTCATGCGCAAGAACCAGATCCCTAGGTCTAAGGTCAAGGTCACACTTAGAGGTCAAAGGATACAAGGATGAAAACTTTGTCCGGAGCATTTCTTCTTCATGCATAGAGGGATTTTGATATAACTTGGCACAAATGTTCACCACTACGAGGCGGAGTGTCGTGCGCAAGAACCAGGTCCCTAGGTCTAAGGTCAAAGTCACACTTAGAGGTCAAAGGATACAAGAATGAAAACCTTGTCTGGAGCATTTCTTCTTCATGCATAGAGGGATTTTGATGTAATTTGACACAATTATACACTATCAAGCGCAGTTCCCTTCTTTAGGATTACTTCCCTTTGTTGTTACTATAAATAGCTTATATTGTAACTTTTTCATTACTAGTCGTAGGGAAAAATTGAGACCACTTTTCTGTAGTACAACATGCATGCTACATCCAGTTTTGAGGTGTATTTTGACCAATCTCTACCTGGTAAAGATTTTTGTGTAGACTTACAAGTTTTTTGGGGATTTTTTTTTTTTTTTTTTTTTTTTTTTTTTTGAAGACTTCCCTTAGTTGTTACTATAAATAACTTATATTGTAACTTTTTTATAATTGACCGTAGGGAAAAACCAAGACCACTTTTCTGTGGTACAACATAGATGTTACTTTCCAATTTTAGGTGTATTTTAAGGTATCTCTACCTGGTAAGGAGTTTTTTTGTGGACTTAGAAAAACAAAAGACTTACAATGATTACTAAACAACCACAAAATTAAAATTCCATTTGCAAATACAGGTGCTAGAGTAAAGAAATTTGCTGTGACGGGCGTATATTGTGACATTCTGGCACTCTTGTTACTTTTGTAATCGACTTGTGTCCGTCGTCAGTCAGTTGTCTGTCGTTCGTCCGTCCGTCCGTCGTCAACAAATTGACTGTTAACACTCTAGTCACAATTTTGGCCCAAACGTAATGAAAGTTGGTCAGAATGTTACCCCCAGTAAAATCTTGGATGAGTTTGATATTGGGTCGTCTGGGGTCAAAAACTAGGTCACCAGGTCAAATGAAAGGAAAAGCTTGTTAACACTCTAGAGGTCACAATTTGGACCCAATCTTAATGAAATTTGGTCAGAATGTTACCTTCAATAAAATCTTGGACGAGCTGGATATTGGGTTATCTGGGGTTAAAAGCTAGGTCACCAGGTCAAATCAAAGGAAAAACTTGTTAACACTCTAGAGGTCACAATTTAGGCCCAATGTTAATGAATTTTTTACTTAGTCAGAATGTTACCTTCAATAAAATCTTGACGAGTTTGATATTGGGTCATCCGGGGTCAAAAACTGTCACCAGGTCAAATCAAAGGAAAAGCTTGTTAACACTGTAGAGGCGGCATTTATGACTGTATCTTCATGAAACTTGGTCAGAATGTTAATCTTGATGATCTTAAGGTCCATTTTGAATCTGGGCCATGTAGGATCAAAAGTTAGGTCACCAGGTCAAATCAAAGGGAAAGCTAGTTTACACTGTAGAGGCCACATTTATGACTGTATCTTCATGAAACTTAGTCAGAATGTTAATCTTGATGATCTTTAGGTCAATAGGTCAGATGAGCGATACAGGGCCATCATGGCCCTCTTGTTTGTTTTTTCCAAACCCTTCATGAATTTTTATCAACATGCAAAGTTGTACCGTCCCCCCACCTCACTCCTCCATCCAGTCATGATCACCACCCCAGTCATGCATCCCCCTCCCCCCCCAATTTTTTGGCTCACCAGAGCATGAAGTGCTCAAGGTGAGCTTTTGTGACCGCCCTCTGTCCGTCGTCTGTCGTCGTCAACATTTTAACTGTTAACACTATAGAGGTCAGAATTTTGGCCCGATCTTAATGAAACTTGGTCAGAATATTACCCTCAATGAAATCTTGGATGAGTTCGATATTGGGTTATCTGAGGTCAAAAACTAGGTCACCAGGTCAAATCAAAGGAAAAGATTGTTAACGCTCTAGAGGCCACATTTTGACCCAATCTTAATGAAACTTAGTCATAATGTTACCCTCAATAAAATCTTGGATGAGTTTGATATTGGGTCATCTGGAGTCAAAACTAGGTCACCAGGTCAAATCAAAGGAAAAGCTTGTCAACACTCTAGAGGTCACAATTTTGGCCCAGTCTTAATGAAACTTGGTCAGAATGTTACCCCCAATAAAATATTGGATGATGTTGATATTGGTTCATCTGGAGGCAAAAGCTAGGTCACCAGGTCAAATCAAAGGAAAACCTTGTTAACACTGTAGAGGCTACATTTTTGACTGTATCTTTATGAAACTTTGTCAAAACGTTTATCTTGATGATCTTTAGGGCATGTTTGAATTTGGGTCATCTGGGATCAAAAACTAGGTCACCAGGTCAAATTGAAGGAATAGATAATCTAGAGGCCACATTTACGACCTTATATTATTGAAACTTTTTCAGAATATTAATCTTGATGATCTTTAGTTCGTATTTAAATCTTGGTCAGTTAGGGTCAAAAACTAGGTCACCAGGTAAAATCAAAAGAAAAGCTAGTTAACACTCTAGAGGCCACATTTATGACTATATCTTAATGAAACTTGTTCAAAATTCTATAGGTGAAGTTTAAATTTGGGTCAGGTGGGGTCAAAAACTAGGTCACCAGGTCAAATCAAAGGGAAAGCTTGTTAACACTCAAGAGGCCACATTTATGACTGTATCTTCATAAAACTTTTTCAGAATGTTAACCTTGATAATCGTTAGATCAAGTTTGAGTCTGGGTCATGTGTGGTCAAAATCTAGGTCACCAACTCAAGTCAAAGGAAAAGCTAGTTTACACTGTAGGGGCCACATTTATGAACATATCTTAATGAAACTTAGTCAGAATGTTTATCTTGATGATCTTTAGGAGAAGTATAAATCTTGGTCAGGTGTGGTCAGAAACTAGGTCACTAGGTCAAATCAAAGGAAAATCTTGTTTACACTTTAGAGGCCATATTTATGACTGTATCTTCATGAAGCTTGGTCAGAATGTTAACCTTGATAATCTCTAGGTCAGGTTTGAATCTGGGTCATGTTGGGTCAAAAACTGGGTCACCAGGTTAGATCAAAGGAAAAGCTAGTTAACACTAGAGGCCACATTTATGACCATATCTTAATGAAACTTCGTCAGAATGTTTATCGTGAAGATCTTAAGATCAGCTTTCAATCTGGGTCAGGTCGGGTCAAAAACTATGTCACCAGGTCAAATCATAGGAAAAGAGCTTGTTAACACTCTAGAGGTCACATTTATGACTATATCTTCATGAAACTTTGTCAGAATGTTAACCTTGATAACTTTTAGGTCAAGTTTAAATCTAGGTCATGTTGGGTCAAAAACTAGGTCACCATGTCAGATCAAAGGAAAAGCTAGTTAACACTCCAGAGGCCACATTTATGACCATATCTTAATGAAACTTTGTCAGAATGTTTATCTTGAATATATTTAGGTCATGTTACAATCTGGGTCAGGGGTGCGGTCAAAAACTAAGTCACCAGCTCAAATCAAAGGATAAGCTTGTTAACACTCTAGAGGCCACATTTATGACTATATCTTCATGACACTTTGTCAGAATGTTAACCTTGATAATCTTTAGGTCAAGTTTGAATCTGGGTCATGTTAGGTCAAAAACTAGGTTAATAGGTCAAATCAAAGGAAAAGCCAATTATTACTCTAGAGACCAAATTTATGACCATATCTTAATGAAACTTTGTCAGAATGTTTATCTTGAAGATCTTTAGGTCAGGTTTCAGTCTGGGTCAGGTGGGGTCAAAACAATGTCACCAGGTCAGATCAGTGGTAAAGCTTGTTAACACTCTAGAGACGTAACTTTAAGTTTAAAATGCATGGGAATTAATCAGGTTTGTCTTGATGACCTCTAGGTCAATTTCAAATCTAGGTTATGTAGGGTCAAAAACTAGGTCAGCAGTCTAATCAAAGGTAAAGCTTGTTAACAATCTAGAGGTCAACTTTAAGACTGTATCTTCATGAAACTTGGTCAGAATGTTAATCTTGATGATCTTCAGGCCAAGTTAGAATCTGGGTAATGTGGGGTCAAAAACTAGGTCACCAGATCAACACTCTAGAGGCCACATTTATGACCATATCTTAATGAAACTTGGTCAGAATGTTAACCTTAATGATTTTTAGGTCTATAGGTCAGGTGAGCGACTCAGGGCCTTCATGGCCCTCTTGTTTTTTTTGTTTATTTTCATTTTTAATTTTCCATCAGTATTCATAATCAGCATGTGAAGTTTTGTACCCTCACCCGGTCATCCCCGCTGCCCATCTTTACTAATGAAATTATTTGCTCCTGAGTAACATCCTTAATTTTTTGCCGAATATATTTTTTTGCCGTTCCTAACCACAAACCCTTTTGGCGTGGTAAACCAATTCATTGAATTTGCTTGTTTACATAGATTTATTTAGGGAAATACTTTGAAAATCTTTTTGGCCAAAACCACAAGGCCAAGGGATTTGATATTTGGTATGTCACATCATCTAGCAGTCCTCTACCAAGAGTGTCCTAATTATTTCCCTAGGGTCAAATATGGCCCCGCCCCGAGGGTCACATGGTTTATATAGTCTTATATAAGGAAAAACTTTGCAAATCTTCTTGTCCAAAACCACAGGGTCTATGGCTTTGATATATTATATCAAACTCCAACGCAGTGATCTCCCTTGCCTCTTCACTCATTGATCACTGCCAACAGAATGTTTTTATCTAAAATTCAGCTAAGTGGACTTCTTTTAGTTATATAATTATTTCGTTATTTTTCCCCCAATGTTTTCAAATTACACTTCTTTTAGCACAGGCGATTGTTCCATAATAAAAAAATAAGGATTCGGAATGAAAATAGGTATTTATTTACACGACCGGTACGTATCCTGAAATGAAACTGAAAGTAAACAAACGAGTATGTCGACGTTAATCTTTGACGCCGTTCACAGTTATAATGCTGCCTTTGACCCAAGTCGAAACAGATGGAGGCTTTTGAATATTTTCCTGCTGGCCAAGATATGTTATTGTCAAAAGTGTGGTATATCATATTAATATATAAGTTTATTTTTAAACCGATCATCACGTGATGAACCACGTGAATATTGGTCACGTGAATATTGTGTTGGCAGTGATCAATGAGTGAAGCGGTAAGGGAGATCACTGTGTTGGAGTTTGATTTTGTATATGACATCATCTAGTGGTCCTCTACCAAGATTGTTCAAATTTACCCTAGGGGTCAAATATGGCCCCGCCCTGGAAGTCATATGGTTTACATAGACTTATATAGGAAAAAACTTCGAACATTTTTTTGACCAAAACCACAAAGCCTAGGGCTTTGATATTTGTGATGTAGCATCATCTAGTGGTTCTTTACCAAGTTTGTTCAAATTATCCTCCTAGGGTCAAATATGGCCCTGCCCCGGGGGTCATATGGTTTATATAGACTCATATCTAGGGAAAAACTTTAAAAATCTTCTTGTCCATAACCTACAACATTCAAATTTGGACCACATGTATAGTTTTCAGTGGCAAGATGAACCTTGATATGAGTTGACCTTGATCTTGACCTAGTGACCTACTTTCACATTTCTATAGCTAAAGCCTTTAAATTTGGACCACATGCATAGGTTTGTGAACCGAAAAAAACTTTGACCTTGACATTGACCTAGTGACCTACTTTCACATTTTTGAAGGTACAGGCTTCATATTTGGACCACATGTTTGTGTTCCAAAATGAAATTTGACCTTGATTTTGACCAAATGACCTACTTCCACATTTCTCAAGCTACATTATTCAAATTTGGACCACATGCATAGTTTTGTGTGCCGATATGAACCTTGACCTTGAGATTGACCTAGTGACCTTCACAGAATTATTAATTTACCTGTCTGTATATTTCGGCTATGTAACATAGCCTTCTTCAGCTGACTGCACTGAGTTTTTGCTCTGTGGGTGTCACTTGACTTTGAGTTGTCACGTGACACCAGGAGAGGGCTGTACACCGCTGGAAGCTCAAACCCCTCGTCCCGGTTGAGTGATGGTCGCCGCTGAAAACTCAGTGCAGTCAGCTGACGAAGGCTATGTGACATAGCCGAAATATACAGACAGGTAAATAAATAATGCTATGAGTCAATGGATTTACTTATACTATGGACAATCAAGAGCAAGAGAACAACCTACATTGTTGTATGCGATGGTTATTTTCATATGTGGGCATTTATAGATTAACTAGAAGGTGTCTGTAGGACACAGGGTGTGCCCCCATTGGTATATTTCTCACAAATAAGGGGAAATAATTCACACCTCTTATTTTTTGGCTGGCTCCACCCCCTATTTTTAAAGTTATGGCCCCTGAAATGGTAAAAAATGTACATTTTCACCTAATTATGTGCCTAGCTCAGAAAGTATTTGATGTAAATTCATGAAACCTTGCTAGAGTCTTTATCATGATGTGACCTTGCAAACTTGGCATTCTTCTTGAGAATCTTAGCGCTTATTACAGAGTTATGGCCCTTGAAATAGCCTAAATAAAGGATTTTTCGTTTGTGATGCTCAAAGCTCAAAAAGTATATGGCCTAGAATAATGAACCCTTTTCATAAAATGTTTGTTGAGGCTATACCCCCTTAAGACTGCAAACATTTGAATTATTTCCCCTTATTTGTGAGAAATATACCAATGGGGGCACACCCTGTGTCCTACAGACACCTTCTAGTTAATTATGTCTCCCACCACACAGTGGTGTGGGAGACATATTGATTTACTCCAGTCTGTGTGTGTGTCTGTGTGTGTCTGTGTGTCTGTCACAAAGCTTGTCCCCACTCTAAGTCAAACATTTCTCATCCGATCTTCGCCAAACTTCAACAAAATGTGTCTGCCAATGAGTGCTCGGCCAAGTTCGATAACTAGCCAAATCGGTCTAGGCACTTTGGAATTATGGCCCTTGAATTACCGAAAAATACTCAGATTTTAGGCGCATTCCTGGAGCCAAAAGGACCCCTATACTACTCATGAGTGAGTAGTATAGGGGTCCTTTTGGCATGAGTAGTATAGGGGTCCTTTTGGCTCCAGGAATGCGCATGCAGTCTGAGTAGTATAGGAGTCCTTTTGACTTGATGAATGTGCATGCGCTCTAGTAGCGCAAGTTCGATAATGAGCCAAAGCGGTCCAGGCACTTTGGAGTTATGGCCCTTGAATTACCGAAAATCGGCCTTTTTACTCTTGTCTGCGCTTTAAGTCGAACATTTCTCATCTGAGCATCACCAAACTTTAACAAAATGTGTTTGACCATAGGTCCGTGGCCAAGTTCGATAACTAGCCAAATCGGCCCAGGTACTTTGGAATTATGGCCCTTGAATTACCGAAAATCGGCCTTTTTATTCTCGTCCGCGCTATAAGTCCAACATTTCTCACCCGATCTTCACCAAACTTAAACCAAATGATTTTTACCATAACTCCTCGACCAGGTTCATTAACTAGCCAAATCGCCCGAGGCACTCCAGAATTATGGCCCTTGAATTACCCAAAATCGGCCTTTTTACTCTTCAAAGGTATATTTGTAGTGAGTAAACCATATATAAAGACTGACTTGCTATTTAGATGATTAGGCAGTTGTGGGAGACATGCGCTTTTCTCAAAAGCAACTCTAGTCTATAAATGCCCACATAAGAAAATAACCATTGCATGCAACAATGAAGGTTGTTCTCTTGCTCTTGATTGTCCATATTTTAAGTAAATCCATTGACTCATAGCATTATTAATTTACCTGTCTGTATATTTCGACTATGTAACATAGCCTTCTTCAGCTGACTGCACTGAGTTTTTGCTCAGTGGGTGTCACGTGACTTTGACTTGTCACGTGACACCAGGAGAGGGCTGTACACCACTGGAAGCTCCAACCCCTCAGCCCTGTTGAGTGATGGTCGCCGCTGAAAACTCAGTGCAGTCAGCTGACGAAGGCTATGTGACATAGCCGAAATATACAGACAGGTAAATAAATAATGCTGTGAGTCAATGGATTTACTTAAATATAACCATCGCATAGTTATTTGGTAATAACTTGTATATATATGTCTGGAAATTAAATATTGTTCGAAATACAATCCCTTCATTCATAAAGCAGCTTATTACGGCGGGATATATAAATTCACCTAATTTGCTTATTTATTTAGGTCCTCCCAGCAAGCCATATAATGTCACAGTAGACAGTATTCAGTATAACACAGCACATTTGTCCTGGATACGGGGATACCATGGAGGACTTGCACAAACATTTGTTATACAGCTCAGCACTGACCTGAATATTTGGAGAAATATAACAGTCGATGGTGGACTGAATGAGAGTTTAGAACCAATTTCTGAAGTTCTATCTAATCTTTATGATTCAACAATGTACTATATTCGAATGTATGCATTTAACAACAAAGGAAGTAGCCCTTTTACAGAGTTCCATAATTTCACTACACCTCCAAAGACGGGTAAGAACCAACAAAACCCAATTATTATAAATGTTATGACAAAAAATTAAAAAGAGCACTTTACCTGCTAGTATCCATATTTTGTTGTATTTATTAGTTACAGCCTATGCTCTTATATATTTTGTATCTGTATAGTATACTCATGCATAGAGATATTGTGTTAAATGCATATAGATAAAAGTTTCATGTTTGGTCTGTTTTAGTTACTTTAACGTGTCTTAAGTCCTTGCGCATAGTAAAGAAGTATAAAATACACAGAATGGCAACAGGAGATAATCTCGCGTGAGCTCGTATCAGCACGTTATCTTATTGAAGCATTTGCCGACTCGATCATTTGTGATCAAATCAACAGACATAATAAACCAAATTGGTCCAGTTTTCGAAATCTTGGTTAAGTTTTTTTGTACCAGTTGTGTAAAGTGTTTGACATATGGCTTTGAAACTTTAATTCCTTGTTTATTATAACAGTCTCTATATGTAGGCAAGATAATAACAATAACTCTGTCAACTATTTAGGCTGAGTTTTGGGTCTTTTTGGTCTTGGAAATTAGTTCAGTTTTTGTCCATATTCATGTTTTGTCAAAACTATATGACATGTGGCTTTGGAAGTTTGAACAATTGTTTATCATCATGATTTCTGTCTGCAGGCAAGAGTGCATAACTCTGTCAGGGATTTTGGCTGAATTATGGACCTTTTTAGACTCGGAAATTGGTTCAGTTTTTGTCCACGTCCATGTTTTGTCAAAACTATTTGACATGTGTCTTTGAAACTTTGAACACGTGCTTATCATCAAGATTTCTGTCTGTAGGCAGGAGTATTTTGGCTGAATTATGGCCCTTTCTGGACTTGGGAATTTGTTCAGTTTTCATACAAGTCAACTTTTTGTCAAACTTATAACACTTGTGTATTGTCACTACCCGCCAGCTTAGCTCAGTAGGTAGAGCGTTGGTCTACGGATCGCGGGGTCGTGAGTTCGATCCTCGGGCGGGGCGTATGTTCTCCGTGACTATTTGATAAACAACATTGTGTCTGAAATCATTAGTCCTCCATCTCTGATTCATGTGGGGAAGTTGGCAGTTACTTGCGGAGAACAGGTTTGTACTGGTACAGAATCCAGGAACACTGGTTAGGTAACTGCCCGCCGTTACATGACTGAAATATTGTTGAAAAATGGCGTTAAACCCAAAACAAACAAAAAACAAAAAAACTTGTGTATTGTCATGATTTCCATTTTTAGGGAAGAGTACATAACTCTGTCAACTATTATTTGCTCACCTGTCACATAGTGACAAGGTGAGCTTTTGTGATCACCCTTCGTCCGTCGTTTGTGCGTCCGTGCGTCCGTCAACAATTTCTTGTCTGCACGATAGTGGTTTCATTTATGATTTTATTTAAACCAAACTTGCACACAACTTGTAACACCATAAGATCTTGGTTCCTTTCTGAAACTGGCCAGATCCCATTATGGGTTCAAGAGTTATGGCCCCTAAAAGGGCTAAATAAGCTATTTTGACCTTGTCTGCACAATAGCAGCTTTATTATCCCCCCGAACGTCGGAGGGATATAGTTTTGGCGTTGTCCGTCCTTCCGTCTTTCCGTCCGTCCTTCCGTCCGTCCGTCCCTCCGGAGCCTTATCTAGGAAATGGTTGGGAGTATTTATTTAAAACTTCATATACATGTTCACCACTATGAATTCTTGCGGCCCGTCAAGTTTCGGTCAGATTGCCCAAGTAACACAGAGTTATGGCCTTTAGAAGTTTCTAGTGTTAACTATATAGGGTGCTATAAATATGACAATTTCTGCATCGTAACTTTTGATATATTTGACCTAGAACTATGAAACTTAAACAGAATTTAGATCACCATAATGTGGTTGTGTACATGCAATTTCGTTCCGATTTGTTTGTAAATTAAGAGTTATTGCCCTTTAATTGTATAAAAATCCACATATTTGTACATAACAAACTTACCATTTGGTCGAATTTCATTAAATTTCTTTCATTCTTTTCCATGAACATTTGTTGTAAACATGTGAAGTTGTGTACCCACACCTGGTCACCCCCTTACCTTGATCACACCCCTCCCCCTCCCGATCCCCCGACCCCCCCACACACCACCACCACCACCAAAAAAAAATTATTCCTTATTTTAGACGTTTTTCAAACAAACTTCATATACATGTTCACCACTATGAGGTTATGGCACCCATGAAGTTTCAGACAGATTGCCCAAGTAACACCAGAGTTATGGCCCTTAGAAGTTTCTAGTGTCAACACTCTAGAGGTCACAATTTTGGCCCAATCTCAATGAAACTTGGTCAGAATGTTACTCTCAATAGAATCTTGGACAGATTGAATATTGGGTCATCCGGGGTCAAAAACTAGGTCACCAGGTCAGATCAAAGGAAAAGCTGGTTAACACTCCAGAGGTCACAATTTTGGCCCAATCTTAATGAAACTTGATCAGAATGTTACCCTCAATAAAATCTTGGGTGAGTTTGATATTGGGTCATCTGGGGTCAAAAACTAGGTCACTAGGTCAAATCAAAGGAAAAGCTTGTTAACACTCCAGAGGTCACAATTATGGCCCAATCTTAATGAAACTTGGTTAAAATGTAACCCTTAGTAAAATCTTGGATGAGTTCGATAATGGGTCATCTGGGGTCAAAAACTAGGTCACCAGTTCAAATCAAAGGAAAACCTTGTTAACACTGTAGAGGCCACATTTATGACTATATCTTCATGAAACTTGGTCAGAATGTTGACCTTTATGATCTTAAGTTCCAGTTTGAATCTGGGTCATGCAGGGTCAAAAACTACGTCACCAGGTCAAATCAAAGGAAAAGCTAGTTAACACTGTAGAGGCCACATTAGCCTGGGAAGCCGTTGATAATATTTGTGCTTTGTCAGAAGAAATCATGCCTAATACCTATGCATTACAGATCACTTAATTTGCTCAAAGCTCAAAAAGAATAGGGCCTAGAATAATGAACCCTTTTCATAAAATGTTTGTTGAGGCTATATCCCATTAAGACTGCAAACATTTGAATTATTGCCCCTTATTTGTGACTAATGTACCAGTGGGGGGCACACCCTGTGTCCTACAGACACATTCTAGTTTAACCAATCTTGCAATAGCCAGAATAGTGGATTTTTTGTTTGTGATGCTCAAAGCTCAAAAAGAATAGGGCCTAGAATAATGAACCCTTTTCATAAAATGTTTGTTGAGGCTATATCCCATTAAGACTGCAAACATTTGAATTATTGCCCCTTATTTGTGACTAATGTACCAGTGGGGGGCACACCCTGTGTCCTACAGACACATTCTAGTTTAACCAATCTTGCACACAACTTGTATCACCATAAGATCTTAAGATCTTAGTTCCTTCCTTGAACTTGCCAGATTCCATCATGGGTTCCAGAGTTATTGCTCCTGAAAGGATCACAAGTAGCTATTTTGACCTTGTCTGCACATTTTTTTTTCATTTTTTATTTGAATTTAATCAAACTTGCACAAAACTTGTGTCTCCATAAGATCTCGGTGCCTTTCTTGAAATGGCCAGATCCCATAATGGGTTCCAGAGTTATGTCCCCTGAAAGGGCCAAAATTAGTTGTTTTGACCTTGTCTGCACAATAGCAGCTTCATTTATGATTTGATTTTAACCAAACTTGCACACAACTTGTATTTCCACAAGATCTTGGCTCCTTTCTTGAACTGGTCAGCTTCCATTAGGGTTCCAGAGTTATGGCCCCAGACAGGGTCAGAATTAGCTATTTTGACCTTGTCTGCACAATAGCAGCTTCATTTATGATTTGAATTAATCAAACTTGCACTAAACTTGTGTCACCATAAGATCTTGGTTTCTTTTTTGAACCGACCAGATCCCATAATTGTTCCAGAGGTATGACCCCTGAAAGGGCGAAAATTAGCTACTTTGACCTTGTCTGCACAAAAGCAGCTTCATTTATGATTTAATTTTAACCAAAGTTGCACACATCTTGTATCACCATAAGATCTTGATTTCTTTTTATACGCCCGAAGGTACGTATTATGTGATCGACTCGGTGTCCGGTGTCCGTCTTGACTGTCTGTCTGTCTGTCTGTTAGTTTGCAATATCCCTTCCACTCTGTAACTCTAGAACCCCTTGAAGGATTTCAAAGAAAGGTCACACTTAGGGGTCAAAGGTCATTTGACTTTGTTTTGTGTGTATATTGCTCTGCATTTGCGTTGCATTGCAGTGCTCTTGTTTTTATTTGGCAGATCCACATTTTCACCTTGTGACGCGCCTAGCTCAAAAAGTATTTGATATAAATTAATGAAACCTTGCATGAGTCTTTATCATGATATGAACTTGTGCACCTACTATTTTTTGTCTGGCTCCGCCCCCTATTTTCTGAGTTATGGCCCCTGAAATAGTCAAAAATGCACATTTTCACCTTGTGACGCGCCTAGCTCAAAAAGTGTTTGATATAAATTGATGAAACCTTGCATGAGTCTTTTTATCATGATATGAACTTGCGCACCTCCTACTTTTCGTCTGGCTCTGCCCCCTATTTTCTGAGTTATGGCCCCTGAAATAGTCAAAAATGCACATTTTCACTTTGTGACGCACCTTGCTCAAAAAAGTATTTGATATAAATTCATGAAACCTTGCATTAGTCTTTATCATGATATGAACGTGCGCACCTCCTATTTTTATACGCCCAAAGGGACGTATTATGTTATGGTCCCGGTGTTCGTCTGTCCGTCCATCCGTCCGTTAGCAATTTCGTGTCCGCTCTGTTACTCTTGAACCCCTTGAAGGGTTTCAAAGAAACTTGACACAAATGTTCACTACACCAAGACGATGTGCAGAGCGCATGTTTTGGATGTGTCATTACAAGGTTAAGGTCACACTTAGGGGTCAAAGGTCATATGAGTGTGTTTCGTGTCCGCTCTGTAACTCTTGAACTGCTCGAAGGATTTCAAAGAAACTTGGCACAAATGTTCACCACACTGAGACGACATGCAGAGCGCTTGTTTCGGATGACTAGCTTCAAGGTCAAGGTCACACTTAGGAGTGAAAGGTCATATGAGTGTGTTTCGTTTCCGCTCTGTAACTCTTGAACTGCTTGAATGATTTCAAAGAAACTAGGCACAAATGTTCACCACACTGAGGCGACGTGCAGAGCGCATGTTTTGGATGACTCGCTTCAAGGTCAAGGTCACACTTAGGGGTCAGAGGTCATATATGACTTTGCTTTGTGTATATTGCTCTGCATTGCAGTGCTCTTGTTTTTATTTTGCAGATCCTTTTTTGTTCTCTAACAATAATTTTTGTTTTTGAATTACTTCGCTTTTTTGTTACTATAAATAGCTTATTTTGAAACTTTTTTATTATTGGCTGTAGGGAAAAACCGAGACCACTTTTCTGTGTACAACTTGGATGGTACATCCAATTTTTAGATGTATTTTGACATAACTTTACCTGGTAAGAATTTTTTTGTGGACTTAGAATTTTTTTTTTGGAATTTCTTCTTTTTTGTTGTTCCTGTCCTTTGGGCTTCAACAGTTAAGTTCTTTAAATTTTGCTCCCATCCTCTGCTGTAACCCTTCGGGCGTATATTGCCCCGCTTGCCGGCGCTCTTGTTTGTCTGGCTCCGCCCCCAATTTTCAAAGATATGGCCCCTGAAATAGTCAAAAATGCACATTTTCACCTTGTCCCTCGTCTAGCTCAAAAAGTATTTGATATAAATTGATGAAACCTTGCATGAGTCTTTATCATGATATGAACTCGCGCACCTTCTATTTTTCATATGGCTCCGCCCTCTATTTTCTGAGTTATGGCAAGGACACATCATGATAAATCACTAGGTCAAACATGTTTACACTGTTATGGTGTGTTTCTCGGGTGAGCGACCTAGGGCCATCTTGGCCCTCTTGTTCAATTGATCTTCATGAATTTTGGTCAGAATGATTGCCTTGATGAAATCTAGGTTGTGTTTGACTGTGGGTCATCTGGGGTCAAAAATAGGTCACTAGGTAAAATCAAAGAAAAACCTTGTGTTTGCGATAGAGGCTGTATTTTTCAACTGATTTTCATGAAATTTTGTCAGAATTATAGCCTTGATGAAATCTTGGTATAGTTCGAATATTGGTCATGTTTCTTCAAAAAGTAGCTCACTAGGTCAAATCAAGGAAAAAACGATTATGAAATCTAGGTAAACTTCGTATATGGGCAGTCTGTGGTGTTTCTCAGGTGAGCGACCTAGGGCCACCTAGGCCCTCTTGTTTTTCAGTTTGGGCAGATGGTTAAGGTCCTCTTCATATGAGCGACTTAGGCCCATTTGGGCTTCTTGTTCTGATAATACTGATTCGTCAAAAACACGGCCGCCAGGGGGCGTGGTAACTTTTCCCAATATGGATATAGTAGAAATTCAAAAAATCTTCTTGCCTGAAACTGCTAGACGGATTTTAAGATAAATTTACACAAAGGTCCTTGTGTGATCCTACACCAAGATTGTTCAAATCATTTACCTTTTTTTGTCATCCTGAGTATATGAATATGGTACCTGGTACATTGTTTTTGCAATTATTGGTATTTTATTTATGTTTTATGTTAGTAATGATTCTTAATAGTCTTTCTGTATGTTTAAACTCCTAGTCATTGTATACTGTGAAATCATTTAATTTCGTAGGCACGAAATTTCGTGGTTTTGCCCAAAACGGCTGTTTCGTGGGGACGTAAATTCATGGATTTTCAATTTTTGTAAAAACGAAATATATAATTTCCACAGGAATAGATCTACTAGTACTTCTGTCCTGACATGTGCAACCTACACGTGTCAAACAGCGCTACCATGCTTACCGAAATTGCAATCTGTGCCGCGGGAGATTAGCGAGTGTTCATGTGCCAATTAACGACCGCGTTATCTGTAATTATATGACCCCTAATTTGCAAAAATTTTTAAAACTGTGAAATATTCAATCAGAAAAGTCGTTGCCAATTTAAAAGTGTCAAAACCGTAGCACCTTGCACAATTAGCATTCATAATCGAAACAAATATACAAGCTGATCATTGATCATTTAATTGTGTTTTAAACAAGAACTAGTTATTGTACTGCAAATTAAAAGCAAACTACATGTATTATAGATTTAAATAATGTTGTTTTTATTCCGTAGTACAAGTATAACCCTAGTAATAGTTACTACATAAACTATTATTACCTGGTCCGGTTTTTATTTTTTTATTTTTTGTTTGGTTTTGCAAAATGAATGGCGCATCTGCATCTACTCGATAAAATTACAAGCTGTTGAATATGTGCATGTGTTATTTCCTGCCGAGAAATGTGTAACGTGAATTAAGTATCTATGCATCGGACACAAATCTAGCAGTTAGATTCTCTAATTTTATAGCTCCAAAGTCGTAGTATTTTACTACAAAAATAAAAGCTAGCGTATAAACATTGCATAGCGGGGCTGAAAAAAATCAAACAACAGCCGTATTATAGTGCGGTTGGCATGTGACGCTACTCAGTACGTCAGACTGCTATTTTTAGTATCTACTTTTACTTTGACAAGCATGTCATAAACAAACCACGAGTACATTTCTAAATAAAATAGTCGGTTTTGTTTCCACGCATGCCTTTGTTTATCGTTGATGGAGCCTTCATAAACTACACGAAAGTTGCAGATTAGTACTGCTGCATGCATACAACTACGGATCAGATCGAACGGGTATGGTGTCTTTCTTGGCGACTTTGCGTACAATTAAAATTATCGTGGGCACAATTTGTTCGTTGGGACTTAAATTCGTGGTTGAGCTCAACCACAAAATCCACGAAAATTAATCCCCCACGAATAATAATGATTTCACAGTATGTGATATTTGAAATTCTTAATTTGTGTTGTGCCATACCATGTATTTTATGAAATCAGTCAATCATTCTATTTTGATTTGTCAAAAAACATGGCTGCCGGGGGGTTGAGGGGGAGGGGGGCAGGATCTTGGTCACTTCTTCCTTGATGTATATAGTGAAAACTTGGAAAATCTTCTTACAAGTATAAAACTGTAAGCCCAATTTCAGAATACCGTATTTTGGTGTGTATAGTTCGCGGTAATGTATAGTCCGCATCTAATTTTTGCTCTGGAAATGGTCGGAAAATTTAAGTTCTAGCGTATTAGTCGCAGTTAAATTTCGGATTTTTCCCCCAGCAATATTTAATATTTACCGGCAAAAAAGTTAGGGCGGCGGCCATATTGATGCCGCGGACTGAATTATTTTATCAGAACCTGATTGGTAGAAATCGGACAGTGTTATTTTCGATCCCAGCAGTTTCGTACCAACAGTAGTATCGGTAACAGACTACATCAAAGAAAAGCGGCTTTTTGACACTAATTGGCAGCAGACAGTTTGCGTTTACATTCTGTAATTATGCAAGTTAAAGTGTGAATTGTTTGCACTAAAATTATAACACCTTTCCATGTCATGTAATTAACCACGTTCTTTTGATTCCGAGTAAAAGGATTAACAAAATATCTCTTTTTGGATTAGTAAAAAATTAAAAAATTATCTTTCAAGTTTTTTAATACGCTAAGAATTAGTATAAACAATGTTTGGAATGGAGGACGGATCTGTCCAGATTTTATCCAACCCGGAGTACATGTCAATGGCGTCCAGTAAAACGAAAGTAGAAACAAACGTAATTCAAACTGCAAAAACATCTTTGAATTAAAGTCATTCGTAATTTTAATCCTTTTTGTTCATTCGTAACAGATGCACGTAATTTTGCGAGAGCTACAGTCAGAAAATTGGCCAGAAAAAAATTCTGCTGGCAATGTTCTGTCGTATAGGTCGCAGGAACTTTTTCGGGCAGCAAAATGGGTAGAAAAAGTGCGACCTATACACACCAAAATACGGTAATTTCACAAAAATTGTCCTTGTGTGACTTTCTACAAATACTGTTAATATTTTTCTTCTCCGTCAAAAAACATGACCTTCAGAGGGCATGGTCACTTTTCATCAACAATTTCTTTCCAAAATCACTGAAACCTGCCCACTTAGTTGAATAGGGAGAGCGCAGATTTATGGATCGCGAGTTCGAGCCCTGGACAAGGCATTTGTACTCCGTGACAATTTGATTAAAGGCATTGTGTCTGAAATCATTCTTCCTCCACCTCTGATTCATGTGGGGAAGTTTGCAGTTACATGCGGAGAACAGGTTTGTACTGGTACAGAATCCAGGAACACTAGTTAGGTTAACTGCCTGTGGTTACATAACTGAAATACTGTTGAAAAACGGCGTTAAACTTAGGATTTTGATGAAACTTTACAGAAACCATCTCTTGGTTACTTACTTAATCCTCTTCATTCCGGTTGGAGCATAGGGCCTTCACCACAGCTCTCTACCTAGTTCGGTCCATAGCCCGGGCTTTGGCCTCTCCCCATGATAACTTCGTTTTTCGGAGCTCAGTATCCAGCGTTCTGCGCCAAGAATTTGTGGGCCTCCTTGTGCCTTGAGGATTCCAGTCCAGGGCTTGTCTTGCTATGTTGGGCTGGGCTCTACGCAGTGTGTGTCCGATCCATCGCCATTTCTTCTACAGTATGGAGTCAGTGACCGGTTGCTGTTGTGTTCTTGCCTAGAGTTCCTGGTTGGAGATGTTCTGCAAGATTTGTCTCAAGCAGTTGTTTATGAATACTTGCAGACTCTGGTCCAGGCGCTTCTCCAGGTTTCAGCACCGTAAATGAGGACTGTCTTCACGTTGGTGTTGAAGAGTCTGATCTTAGTTTTCAGGTGGATGTTTTGATTTTTCCACACTGGTCTCAGTGTTGCAAACGCGTGGCGGGCTTTTCCTATTCTGGCCTTGATGTCTTCCTCTGTACCCCCTGTCTTGCTGACAATGCTGCCCAGATATGTGAAGGTGTCAACATCTTCAATGGCTTGTCCTTCTATGTGGATGCCTTGCATGCTGCCTGGGTTGATCCTGGGGCATTTAGTTTTGTTGACGTTGACCTCTAGCCCTGTTGATCTGGCTACTTCTTGCAGTTTCTCGGTTTTCTGCTGTATGTGGGCACAGGTATGGGACAGGAGACCAATGTCATCAGCATAATCGAGGTCTTCCAGCTGTCTTTGTAGGGTCCACTGTATCCCTCTTGGTCTATCCAGTGTCTTCTTCATTACCCAGTCGATAACTATCGAGAAGATCTTTGGAGAGAGAAGGCAGCCTTGTCTGACACCGGAGCGCACTTGGAAGGGTTCAGAGAGATTGTAGATGACCTGGCAGAGGTTGTTGCTGTACAGGCTCCGAATTATGTTAACCATCTTGCTTGGGATGCCGTAGTGCATCAGTATCTTCCATATTGTGTCTCTGTCAATTGTGTCAAACGCCTTTTCTGGGTAGCCCTCTTTAAAAGTTGTTCAAGTAGTTCTGGTTCTTTGAACATATGGGTGTTTTTAGTTAAAAATAGTTTTTCAGTTATCAGACTTCAAAAATCTTCTTCTCTTGTGATATGATTAAGGGTTTGACTCTCTACCATAATTGTCCAAATTATTGCGCTGAGGTAAAAAATGGCCACACCTCTATGTGTAACATGTACTTACTATAGGCTTATATATAAGAAAATTTGAAAATCTTGTCTGAATCCATAATAGCTAGAGCCTTGATATTTGGCGTATGATATCAGCGTTTTGCTGTCTACTCTGTAGTTGTACCATTGTGTTATATAAACACACTAATGAAGCCTTGTAGTTGTAGACAGGTGAGCACTTAGGGTCAATGAGACATTTGTTTGTTTCTGAAAAATTAATTGTGGCAGTTCTGCTGAACTTGTTTTTGAAATTTGATGAGGCCTAACTATTTAAGTCTTATACGATGGTTGTGTTATTATTCCTGGTCCTGTGGAATCATGGAGTCCACTCAATGTTTCATTTTGGTAAAATTAATCTCTTCATCTAATGATTTTGATTTTGGCATGAGGAAGGTTGCACTTCTGATTACCTCTCAAGAACAGATCCACTCAAACAGAGCCTATATTATTTTGATGGTTTGTAATCTATAGTGTATTCTTAAAGATTTTATAACTGAAATATAGAACTTCTTTTGGACAGAATTTGTTCAAACTTGATTAGATGTAATAATGTTTTAATGATTTAATTATGTATCTTATCATCTTCCTGAATAGCAGTTATTTGTGGGAGGCACTATGTCCAGTTGACACACTACTAATTTTCTTCTTTTTAGAGGATGACAGGCCAGGTCGATCAGAAGCTGTAATTGGTGGTGCCGCAGGTGGAATTTCAGCACTATTCGTATTAGTACTAGTAATAGTTATTGTACTAGTACTTAAACGTAGAGGTGTTTTTACAAAAGGTACTTTGTTACTTTAGCTTGATGTTCCTTTATAGATCTGATGTCAATTTAATGTTAAAGGAAAGCGGCCTTTACATTACATACATAAGGGTGTTTTATTGACCTTAAGTATAAAATATAATAAATAAGGGTAGATTTCTCGGAAGCACAGAGCGCCAAAAACAGCCCCAGAGCCACGCATTTACATAGTAGGCCCACAACAAAAAGAAGCTGTAATGGAAAAATATTTCAGATGGGTTGCTTCGAACATCCAACAAGTACATATTAATATAAGCTAAATATTGATAAAGGGGAAGTAATTGGTAAGGGGCGAAATGGGGTCGGGGTGGGGGAGGAATCCAAAGGGGAAAGTTGAACAAGGACGAATATACAAGGGAATGCCATGCTCTTTAAAAAACAGTCGCACTACAACGTAAACCACAATAGCGCTTTTCCATGAACATTTATTATATACATGTGAAGTTGTGTTACCACACCTGGTCATCGCCTTGCCTTGGTCACCCCCCCCCCCCCCCACAAAAAAAAAAAAAAATCCTTATTTTAGATATTTTTCAAAAAAACTTCATATACATGTTAACCACTATTAGGTTATGCGGCCCCGTCAAGCTTCAGTCAGATTGCCAAAGTAACACTTGTTAACACTGTAGAGGCCACATTTATGACTGTATCTTCATAAAACTTAGAATGTTAATCTTGATGCTCTTAAGGTGAAGAAGGTGTAATTCAGCGACGTCTGGCGGAACGCCAAACGTTACGCTTCGCAATGTTGCATCATTACGTTCTATTAAGAAACAAAATGGCGTCGAGCGATGCAGGAGGGCGATACACTGGATGTTTTTTTTTGTTTTTTTTTCCTTTCATTCTCGGCTGGATAGTCTTGGTGGTTATAGGTGCCAAATAAAGACGAATAAAAACGAATAAATCTTTAAAAAAGACTACAGATTTTGAAATATACTACTAAACATTACAATAGCCATGCAAAATTCATTTGAAGTCAAAACATGTGCAGAAAAACGAATGATGTTTTTGTTTGTTTGTTTGTTTTTTCTTTCTTTTTTTTCTTCTTTTTTTTTTGTATTTTCTTTGGCTAACATGGGTGGTTATTTTGTCCTACTTTCGTGTTTATCGCTTTTCCGTAACCGGGGATCACGTGATTATAAAATTCATTCAAACGAATATCCCGTTTTAAGGTACTTCTGCCATCTTGAATTTAGAATGACCTTCATTTGAGGTGTGAAAATATAGTGAACCAAAGCTTTCAAATGCAGCTGTTCCGTAGCACAAAAACAGCTCAGTTTGCAAGACCTGAACTAAAAGTAGCTGTATAAAAAGTGATACTAAAATTTGGAAATAAACAAAGCAGATATTTTACCTGTGTTTTTCCAAATTTTTGGTTAGATTTATAAATCCTTTCAAAATACTTTATTAAAAATTCATGAATGGCAAAAGTTAGTTCAAAGTTTCAATTAGTGCATAGGAGAATTGTCTTACTGAATAGAACTTAACTTATTACAAAATCTGTTTTCAAATCTGACCACTTCATGTATTAAAACGAAAATACATTTGTACATATTGCTATTTTCAACATACATAAAAGTAGTGCAATGTGCGCACAATGATTTTTCTATGTATGGTGTACCAAACTGCCTAAAATTGTAAGAAAAGTCTCCGACTTAATGCGACCAAGATTTGGCAATGATCAAAAATTCGTTGAAAGGATTGTGCAAGTATAAGAAAGGTTTAATTTATTACAGTGGAATTTATGTACTTACACGCTGCTTATCTCAAGGAAAATTTGGAGCAAATGGAATTTTCGAAACTTCCTGCGGTAACTACCGAAATTACTTAACGTAACTTTCTCACACATACGTGATTTTATATTTATTAATTATAAAAACAATCGAAATATTTGCTTTATCACGATATATGCAAACATTATAGACAATCTTGAAACATTGGGCCACAGTATTTTGCATACTGGTCCGGGACAAGTTCGATGTGTATAGATGTTTCATGCGTCGTAAACTAACCAGTTTTGATCTATCGACTTTTTATACACTATGAGAATTTATGCAGCATGTTTTTAAAAATGCAGTGAGAATAAATCGCAGACAAAAATGTACTACAGCCAAATATGTTAGGAGGTAATACAATTTGTATACAATTGTAGATAACTACAAAACAAACAAAATGCAATCAGTTTTTCAGGCGAAAACCTGATGATTAAAACCAGAAATATCTCAAAAGTTACTTTTCTTCGTTAAACAATAATATTTTTTCACACTTTCATAGATATAAACTGATAATAAATGTGTATTGAAATTCCGGCATAGAAATGGACACTGACTTTATATTACTGCGGTGTTGACAGCGGAAGCAGCGGTCCAGACTGTCTACGAAACCAAGGATAACGGGTACAAACATAAGGATCAGTGTTCAGTATACACCTGAAAATAATAGACTTGCTATTTGCCGAGTGCACACTTGTTTTCTATAGTCGTTAATATAAAGTAGACTTTGAAATATGCGCACACATGCATAATCTCATAAGCACTTCTTTGATGTATGAACCACCTGCCCTCGGTAGCCTAGTGGTATCTAGCGTCCGCTTCGAGAGCGGGAGGTCGTGGGTTTGATCCCCGGCTGCGTCATACCAAAGACGTAAAAAATGGTACTAGTAGCTTCCTCGCTTGGCGCTCAGCATTAAGAGGATAGTGCTAGGACTGGTCAGTCTGGTGTCAGTATAATGTGACTAGGTGGGGTATCATGCCACGTGTCTACAGCGTGATATTCCAGTGAGGCAGCACTATAAAGTTGGGCATTGTGCTCACTGCTACAAGTAGACACCGTCGTTTATATGACTGAAAAATTATTGAAAAAGACGTTAAACCTGAACACACACACACACACACACACTTTAATGTATGTTCTCTGAAATTAACAAATAACTGGCTCAACTGAGACACCATACTTAAAAGTAAATTCAGTTTATTCACCACAAGGTTCAAAATGCACGGGAGTCTCGTGATAGTACATGCCTTTAATTTCACATGGTTAAAGTGTAAACAAATAGTTAAATTTGCTTCGTTTTATTTCTCACGGAAAAGATCGGACGGTTTTTGATATTGGAATAATTTTAGAACATATCTGCATTTAAAGTTGAAAGTTGATCGTTTTCTACAGGATGTAAAACTGAAACAAGTCAGCACTTTTACTTTTTCAGCAATGTCCCTCAGGTGAACTTTGACAAAGAGAAACCAGTTTTGTGTCATCCTGAAATGCGTTGTTCGGCTGAAACTTATAGTTCCCGGAAAAGTTCTAAAATGGTTTATTTTGGGGATTTTTGTTTTATTTATGTATTCAACACAATGTGCAATATTTCCAGTTTTTGAAAATGATTGAAATTGAACTTTATTTTAGAAAAAGTTCCGATCTTTCAATAATATTTTGCCGGCGGATGCTTACAAATTTTAAGTGAAACGCCTTTCTTGTCCAAAGGTGGTGTGTAAAGCGAAAAACTATCATTACACATTGCGTTTATTCTTTAAATGTAAAGGATCGGTAACAGATTAAGGAGATCGGGCAGTGCTAAACTATACAAAACGGATATCTCTAACCATGAATAAGGAGGCATATATATTTCAGTAAGGAAATCTGAGGTAAAAGAACAATCATATATTTAATTCCTTGAAATAAACATGGCGGCGAAATATTTTAGAAAAACTGTGCACGTGTTTTGCGCATTAGAATGTTTAACGACATTTTCTTGAAAAAGTAATGCTCGTGTGCACTATTTTGGCATTTCTTTGATTTGAAAATAAATATTTTATAGCAATTTAGGTTGCATACGATACCGAAATTTTGCACTAAAAATGTTCACTCATTTTCTTCCAAAGCACTGTGTAGATAGGGTTCAGCGTAGCTTTCATGCTCGCAAGTTTACCTACAGATATATCTTTTCAACTTTTATCATATATTTTTTGTGTCCTTGCATTTTGAAAGCTGTTTCGATGATTCTGATTTTTCACATGAATTTCTAATTTCAATTTGCGGAAGTACCTTAAGACGCACCACTTGCACAAAATAACTGTATTTTTTGTATTTCCTTGATGGTAATTATACTTGATTTGCATGAAAAATATGAGATATACATCATTTTTAGTTTCAAATTGACAGTGTCATATATAAGGTTTATATTCTTAAAACTATGCTGAAAAAAGATTGACTGAATACGTTTACGTATGAAGTTTTGAAAACACATTTATTTCGGAAGGGTCTAAATTGTGCCCCCCACCACCATGAAAACTTGTAGTATAGCTGTTTATTACCTGTATTATAAGAATGATTTTCATGAAGTTTTTCTGAGTTACAAAAATGTTGGATTCCCTATGTTTGTAAACATTATCGTTGGTGTTTGCATCTGTTCATAAATTATAGCCTCGTTTCGGAGCATTATTCCGGGGAAAAAAAACGAAGATGCGCGACGGGTTCGCAACCAGTCGGAAAACATACTTAAATGTGCAAGTCTTTTCTATATGATAATGGGTACACTTGAGAATTATGAAAGGCATGTCAAAATTCATATATATTTTGAAGACTGCTGATGTGTATAAATTTTATATATCAGTCAGACATTTTATATCATTGCTGTATAATTTACAACCATAGCAGTTATCAAACGCATTGTCATAATGAAAATGAAAAATTATGAAAAACTTTTGAGGTTTGTGTTTTGTTTTGTATTGTAGGTAGTAATGATTTACCAACAATTTAATTGTTATTGTTTCGGAACTCCCTAACGGTATCAACTTGCTCAACATCTATTACTGACAACATCTCTGTAGCAGGCTTGTTTAGATGCAGTAGTTCCAAAAAATAAATTATAGCAAAAGAAGTATTTGGCAGTCGCTCAGTCCCGAATATGTTACAACTTTACATGCTGCTATTATTCCTACATGGTTTCATGTCTCTATCATTTTTTAAAATAAATGTAACAAAAATCTTGAAGCACCTAATGAGATACATGCGACACAATTTTATGTATATTTTCGACTACGTCAAGGGCCATAACACCGGTCTGACTGTGTGAGATCAAATTAAAACATTATATACTCAAATGGAAATACTGATAACAATCCTGTGAGGTTTGATTACTCTGAGTCAATACTTTCTTAGATATGTCCGACACTATTTCGGACTGACGGACGGACGGGCATGGGGAACACTAATTGCCCCGACCAAAAATAACTTGCATAGGGCACATAAAAAGATATATTTCATATTGTTACATTCTCTATGCAAAGAAATCATTTTCCACCAGTTGCACCGTATATTATACTTAAAAACATATCTTCTTGAAATATGTCCTTACATTTCATGCGAAAAAAAAATGTACGACTTTCTTTTCACCACGGAATACAATGAAAATTCAGATTATTTCCGACCGAATATTTGTATATGTACATGTATATGCACTTGCTTAATTGTGTATCGTCTCGCAATTGTACAATCTAGGTAGGTAACTTGAAAATTACCACATATATTCACGTGATAAAGACAACTATGAAATAATTTATAATGATTTGGAAATACAAGAATGAAAGTATGTTTTAGAACATATTAGATTTTTTAAAACGGAATGACTAAATATCTATTTGAAAACAGCATACACAGTTTTAGTAATAAGACGTTTGCGTAACGTCAGAAAAAAGCGGGAAAATGCGCAACGTCAAACGCCGCCCATAGCGCCATTTGAGACTTTATCATTTTTTTGGACTTCATAGCTCGAAAACGAAGTCGGTAGTTAAGGACTTTTTTTCCGTTATTTTGCTGAGAAATGCCTTTAAAATAATTGTGTAAATTTTAAAAAAAATCTATGGACCAGTAAATGCATGCTCCCAATCTATACAAGAAACGTCATTTCCGTAGAGGTCAGATTTTGGAACAACACATGCTAAGATTTATGGCTACAACTTCATTAATCGGAAAGAGTCAGCCTCAAACTTATCACTTAACAAACTCACGTGCAGTCAGTGTCGCTGTGGGCTAACATTTGTCTGGTAGAAGTGTATTTCATTGATTTATCAAGTGATTTTCTTATGATTTTTTATGTTTGAAAAATGCACGAGAAAATGGGGGTAGGGTAAAATTTATGACAATACTGCGAAAACGAAGTCGGTGACCCCTGATTTTTATTTGCTCATTTTACAGCAAAATAAATTTATAAGATAATATTAGTTTTTAAAAAAATTCTGTGGACCAGTTTTTGTCCACTACTTAGTCATTCCGCACGAAAACAATAAATTCATAGAAAGATTTTGGCATGATTTTTGCATAAAATAAGCATTCCTTCAGCGAATAGTGGGAGTATGTATTTGAAAATTACATCACCATGTAGGTTTCGACTGGCATATTATATAAAACGGAAAAAAATACTTTTTAAATAAAATTAATGCCCCGAGACTAAATTAATCGCCATGAAAACAACAACGTCACAACTATTTCCGACTAGGCTTAAAGGTGAAATTTTGACGTCATTTGCGTGAAAAGTGTGCATTTGATCTTCCCAATAATTGTACATCGGGCGAAGATCAACTTTTGCTGTTATCTACGTATGTTATCTAGGATGTAACTTGTTTTTGAAAATACCGCTCATTACATCTTCTTCACCTTAAGGTCCAGTTTGAATCTGGGTCATGTAGGATCAAAAACTAGGTCACCAGGTCAAATCAAAGGAAAAGCTAGTTAACACTGTAGAGGCCACATTTATGACCATATCTTAATGAAACTTGATCAGAATGTTAATCTTGCTGATCTGTAGGTCACTTTATAATCTGGGTCAGGTTGGGTCAAAAACTAGGTCACAAGGTCAAATAGAAGGAAAAGCTTGTTAACACTAAAGACCACAGTTTTGACTGTATCTTCATGAAACTTAGTCAGAATTTTACCCTCAATAAAATCTTGGACGAGTTTGATATTTGATCATCTGGGGTTAAAAACTAGGTCACCAGGTCAAATCAAGGGAAAAGCTTGTAAACCCTCTAGAGGTCACAATTTTGGCCCAACCTTAATGAAACTTGGTCAGAATGTTACCCTTAATAAAATCTTATCAATATTTGGTCATCTTGGGTAAAAACTAGGTCACCAGGTGAAATCAAAGGAAAAGCTTGTTAACACTGTAGAGGCCATACTTTTGACTTTATCTTCATGAAACTTGGTCAGAATGTTAAGGTAGTTCTGCATGTTTGGATCGAATTTTTTTCTACAATGTAGAATTTGATTAAACTCTAATTTTTCAAAACTTCAGAATATACCTAGAATATTTAGCAAATAAAAATGATAGGATCGTGTGCTTGATTATTTGCTAGACTGATTTGAAATATTGGGACCTCACTTAATATTTCATAATGGGAGACTATGGGAAAATCATAACTTTCATAACATTTTCGCGAATAGAATTTTTTCTACAATGTAGATTTTCATAAAACTTCTCACAGTTGTAAATACACACATGGTCTATAATTTGGTGAAATAAAATGTACAGGTCCGTGTGCTTATTTTTGAGATATTTGACTATGATTAAAGGGAACTGGACTTATTACATTAATTTTAAGATATAATTTTGATTTTTTTCAACATGCCATATGTTTGATATCATATTTTGACTTAAGAAATATAGCAACAGTGTCACTGTAATAAATTTACTCATAGGTTTCGATTAATTCATAAATTGATTTTTATTTCCTTACGCCATATCCAGGCTTTAATCTACGTTTTCTGGGTAAATGACGCTAAGCCATCACTTCCGGTTTTTTAAACATGCAGAACTACCTTAATCTTGATTATCTCAAGGCCCAGTCTGAATCTTGGTCATGTAGGATCGTAAATTAGGTCACCAGGTCAAATTAAAGGAAAAGCTAATTATCACTGTAGAGGCAACATTATGATCATATCTTAATGAATCTTGCTCAGAATGTTAATCTTGATGATCTATAGGTCATGTTCAAATCCGGGTCAGGTGGGGTCAAAAACTAGGTCACTAGGTCAAATCGAAGGAAAAGCTTGTTAACACTAAAGACCATATTTATGATTGTACTTACATGAAACTTAGTCAGAATGTTAATCTTGATGATGATTAGGTGAAGCTTGAATTTGGGTCATGTGGGGTCAAAAACTAGGTTACTGGGTCAAATCAAAGGAAAAGCTAGTTTTACTTTTGAGGCCACATTTATGACCATATCTTAATGAAACTTGGTCAGAATGTTAATCTTTATATGATCTTTAGGTCGATAGGTCAGGTGAGCGATACAGGGCCTTCATGGCCCTCTTGTTATAATCAACATGTGAATTTTTGTTTCCTAACCCGCTCACGCACCCCTGTCCCTATTAATAAAATATATATTTGTTTTGGGTTTAACGCCATTTTTCAACAGTATTTCAGTCATGTAACGGCGGGGAAATATATATAGATATATTTAAATATATTTCCATTCCTTTTTAAAAAAAAATGTTCAAACCTTCAACATGTGAAGTTGTAACCGCACCAACCTTGCCCCTAGCCATGTTCAAGATATATTACTTGATTGTGTTCTCTTAAGGACATCTGTTCTTTTAAGTTCAGATGTACATGTTAAACAGCAACAATTGGTGCCAAACCACTCAAAGACAATATTTTGTTCCAGTTAAACTTCAAGCTCACATTTCAAATGCCCACCCGCTTAGCTCAGTAGGTAAGAGCGTTGGTCTACGGATCTCGGGGTCGCGAGTTAGATCCTCAGGCGGGGTATATGTTCTCCGTGACTATTTGATAAACGACATTGAAATCATTAGTCCTTCACCTCTGATTCATGTGGGGAAGTTGGCAGTAACTTGCGGAGAACAGGTTTGTACTGGTACAGAATCCAGTAATACTGGTTAGGTTAACTGCCGGCCGTTACATGACTGAAATACTGTTGAAAAACGGCGTTAAACCCAAAACAAACAAACAAACACATTTCAAATAACTGCATTTGATTTTAAAAGCTAAGCTTATTACAGTAAGCATATTCCATTCAAAATAATTTCTTTAGTCATGATCAACCTATCATACATTTATTATGTACACTTTAAACATTTAGAAATTGTTTTCTGCTAAATTGATTTTGACTAATGAAATTATTTGCTTCTTAGTAACATCCTAAACTTTTTTCCAGATATATTTTTTTGCCATTCCTCACCACAAACCCTTTCGGCGGGGGATACCAATTCATCGAATTTGCTTGTTGTTCCTGTTTTCAAATCGAATATTTAAGGCTGTAGTATTGTTTTTCTGACATTCATTGTTTTATTTTATTGCTATGAGAAATGTTTTACTATATCGTCTGTAAATGGGGATATTAACCTTCAAGGAGCCTCAATTGCACATGTGCACTGTAACTGGAATTCCCCAGCTGTTGACAATCTCAAGTGTAAAAATTACATCAAAGTAATATAAAACAACCGGAATATTCAAATAATAAATAGACTCCGTAATGCAAAGTTTCGCTGCTATGTAAAGGCAACACACTTCTAGATGATTTGATATTGTTACCCAGATGTTTTACGACAGCGTAAAGTCTATACAGCATGAAATGTAAAAGGTCCAGAAAACCTCTTGGATCCTGAAACTACTGGGAAACCAGTATGGTGTCCTAAATTCAAAAGTGAAAGGATGTTTGAAAAAAAATTAAAATGGCCAAAGTTACTCACAATGGCCGCCATTCATAAAAAATATGAAGAAAAGTAAGGATCAAACATACTCATTTGCTTTTTTTTAGCCAAATAATCTGTGTTTTAATCATTTTTTATGGAAACACCGATTACACACACTTTAATGAATAGATTTCAGCTGTTCATTGTTTTCTTTACTATATAATTACAGAAATTGAGTTACTTCCCTTTGCTGATGTTTCGCTGTTTATACCACAGGTAGCTCAATCTGTTTAAATTCTTTGCAGAATGTTAAAAATCGTAAAATATCGATAAGAATACTAGCCTGAACCCAAATGATAATACAAATTGTAGAAAAAGATATTATCGAAACGTTTTCTGATGGATACTGTAGAGAATACAACATAATATTCGGATTAAAGTAATTTGTGTGTGTTGTCATTTAGTTTGTTTCCACCATATAAATTGAAATCAGCACCTTTCCTTATACAAAAATGTATATTCCAAAGATGAATATAGACTGCTGTTCTACCATGTGGTAATATTTCCATAGAAATTATCATGTGTCAATTTATAATTTCAAAGATGTGGGAAATCAAAGTGGTCCCAAACCTTATCAAAGAATGATTGTGTCATTTAACTTCTGTAAAATATTTAGCAAAATATGAATATTCTTAATATAATCATAATGTATATGTTGCTTTTAGCATACAATTTAGATACTAGTTAATGCATACTTGAAAAGACATAAAATGATACTAATGCAAACTTCCAAATACAAAATGACTCCGGTTGAACATGGTGACTTTATCAAAGTCCACTCAAGCCCTAACCAAGGATGAAATTCAAACAGGGAATGTCGCATTCAAAACACATCATTTCAAAAATTGCCTTGATGTAAAAATGTTATATACAAAGGATAGATATATGAAAGAGTGTCCAACTTCAAGAAAAAATACCACCAAGAAATCTTCAGATCATAAGAAGTTCATATTGGCGGCTGAACTTCAAACAATATTCCCTTTTCAATGAGTTTTAAATGAGATTCAGACGGTTGCTCCGGTTGACATGCATGTAAGTTGAAGACTTTGGTACTTCTAATGAGACAGTGTACATTTTATATTTTGATCTTGTGTCCCTATTCTGCCCATAAAGTTAAAATGTCTATCATGTTGTAAATAAAAAGACTGAGGAAGATAGGGAAGAATTTTGTACTGTACTATTTCGCTGCTAGCCAAATGGGTCTCCTTCTATACAGGGGTAATTTGACTATGATCGGATGTCCTAGTTATAATGCGAGCTGCTGTGTTCTGTACATGTTGTTTGAGCAGTAAGGTTATATGAATATTCAACAATGCATTGCAATAGTCTAATGCGAGGTAGATAAGCAATTCGTAAAGATGTTGATTGCATCACATGTTAGGTACCGTCTTATCTGACTTATTATGTGCAATTAGTTTATACTAATTTGTTTTAGCTCGATTGTGATGAAAGCTTCAAAACGAGTACTGATGTCAAATCAGAGGTCATGGTCGTTACCTCAGTGGGACTCGAACCCATAACCCATGGATTAAGCGACCGACATTATGAGTAATAATGGATATACAGCCCTGCAAACAGAGTTGAAGTATTGTTATATATGTCCATCTGAAAAACTGCCTGTGATTCCTTGATTCCTCACACACAAAGCTGCAGTCACTGGCCTTCCTTGACATGTTAATATTGAACCTGGAATTATGCTTTGATATCAACATTATTATGCCCCCCTTCGAAGGAGGAGGGGTGTATTGTTTTGCAGATGTCGGTCGGTCAGTCTGTTGGTCGGTCGGTCGGAATGTAGACCAATCCGTTTCTGGATGATAACTCAAGAAGGCTTGGGCCTAGGATCATGAAAGTTGATAGGGAGGTTGGTCATCACCAGCAGATGACCCCTATTGATTTTGAGATCTGTTTGTCAAAGGTCAAGGTCACAGTGACCCTGAATAGTAAAACGGTTTCTGGATGATAACTCAAGAACACTTGGGCCTAGGATCATGAAAGTTGATAGGCAGGTTGGTCATGACCAGCAGATGACCCCTATTGATTTTAAGGTCAGTATGTCAAAGATCAAGGTCACAGTGACACTGAATAGTAAAACGGTTTCCGGATGATAACTCAAGAACACTTGGGCCTAGGATCATGATTTATTTATTTATTTATTTGGGTTTTACGGCGCACCAACACAGTTTAGGTTATATGGCGCCAAACAGGACTACAAATTTTGGTTCCACATCTCATTTACATCGAAATAAAAACATGAGGTATGGAATCAAAATTTGCACACCTGCTGGAATCACAGAGTTACTGCAAAACCAAGTGTTAAGACCCTATTAGTCGCCTCTTACGATCATGCAAGGGTAAGGCAGTGGTTCCAATTCTTTTCATACACAGATCGTCCCAGAACAACATGGGGCCTAGGATTATATAAGTTGATAGGTAGGTTGGTCATGACCAGCAGATGACCCCTATTGATTTTGAGGTCAGTATGTTAAAGGTCAAGATCACAGTGACCCTGAACAGTTAAACGGTTTCCAGATGATAACTCAAGAACGCTTAGGCCTAGGGTCACGAAAGTTGATAGGGAGGTTGGTCATGACCAGCAGATGACTCCTATTGATTTTGAGGTCAGTATGTCGACGGTCAAGGTCACAGTGACCAGGAACAGTAAAATGGTTTCCGGGCAATAACTCAAGAGTGCTTGGGCCTAGTGTCGGTTGGCCATGACCAGAGATGACCCCTATTGATTTTGAGGTCATTAGGTCAAATGTCAAGGTCACATTTGCCAGGAACAGTTAAACGGTTTCTGATCTTCTTGTCTAAAACCATAGGGCCTAGGGCTTTGATATTTGGTATGTAGCAAAATCTAGTGGTCCTCTACCAAGATTGTTCAGACTATTTCCCTGGGGTCAAATATGGCCCCACCCTGGGGGTCACATGGTTTATATAGACTTATATAGGAAACATTTTTGTAAAACCTCTTGTCCAAAACCACAGGGCCTAGGGCTTTGATATTTTATATATGATATCATCTAGTGGTCATCTGCTAAGATTGTTCAAATTATTCCCCTAGGGTCAAATATGGTTCCGCCCTGGGGGGTCACATGGTCTACGTAGACTTATATAGGGAAAAACTTGGAAAACCTTGTCCAAACCACAAAGACTATGGCTTTGATATTTTGTAATGTAGCATCATCTACTGGTTCTCTACCAAGTTTGTTCAAATTTTCCCTCTAGGGTCAAATATGGCCCCGCCCCAGGGGTCACATGGTTCATATAGACTTATATAGGGAAAAACTTAGAATCTTCATGTCCCTAACTTACATCATTCAAATTTAGACCACATGTATAGTTTTGAGTGGCAAGATGAATCTTGACATGAGTTGACCTTGATCTTGAGCTAGTGACCTACTTTCACATTTCTGTAGCTACAGCCTTCAAATTTGGACCACATGAATAGGTTTGTGTACTGAAACAAACTTTGACCTTGTTATTGACCTAGTGACCTACTTTCACATTTTTGAAGGTACAGGCTTCAAATTTGGACCACATGCATAGTTTTTTGTTCCAAAATAAAAATTGATCTTAATTTTGACCTAGTGACCTACTTTCACATTTCTCAACTTTCACATTACTGAAGGTACAGGCTTCAAATTTGGACCACTTGCATAGTTTTGTGTTCCGAAATAAAGTTTGACCTTGAATTTGACCTTGATTTTGACCTAGTGACCTACTTTCACATTTCTCAAGCTGCAGCCTTCAAATTTGAACCACATACATAGTTTTGTGTACCGAGCATATAATTTCTGTTCCTTGTGCAATTACTAAATGCATCAAGGGGGGCATTTCGTGTTCGACGAGCTCTTGTTATTTCTGTTTTATTGAGTTGAGCATGTCACAATACCTAATTGTACTTTTTATAGGCTTTAGGAAAGGTGTTGGTGAAGTAACAACAAAACATTCCATAGCTTCTGATTTTTGCACCAACAGTAAATATATGTAACTTTTGGGATTTAGTTTGTGATCTATAGGCACACTGTATTTCATCAAAATAGGTGTTGATAACTCCCCATCAATGCATACTATTTAATAGTGATTGCTTAGATAGATGACATTTAACCTTTCAAATGGTTTTATTACCAACGGCGGTGGTTCTAGTAGCTTATACATATAGTTTGGTCAAGAGGCTGAATAATGTCGTTGTGAAATTTCGTTAGGTCATTAGTGCATATACAGGTGAATATTTCAGTATGCAGACTGCAATTCCTCAAGGAGTTTGTTCTTTTCTAGTTCTTTTCAGGTGCTCTTACTGGATATCAACTGCCTCGGTAGCCTAGTGGTAGAGCGTCCACTTCGAGTGCAGGAGATCGTGGGTTCGATCCCCGGTCGCGTCATATGTAAAAAAGACGTAAAAATGGTACTAGTAGCTTCCTCGCTTGGCGCTCAGCATTAAGAGGGTAGTGCTAGGACTGGTCAACCCGGTGTCAGTATAATCTGACTGGGTGGGGTATCATGTCACGTGACTATGGCGTGATATTCCAGTGAGGCAGCACTATAAAAAGTTGGGAATTTTGCGAAGAGAGAGGCGAAGAAATTCACTGGACTCATTTATGTATTAACCAAAATATGATATAATACAGTGTGATTTCTGTTGCCATACCCAACTCTATTGAAATCAAGGCTATATTTGAGACTTGGTTTTATGTGGTAAAAAACTAGGTTGCCAAGTTCAGTCCTAGAAAAAACCTTGTTCGCAGCAGATCTTTTTGATAGTTGAGCAGAATGTTTGTCTTAGTGAAATCAGGATTAAGTTAAAAGTTGGGAATAAAAGACTATCTATAGGTCAAATCTTAAGAAAGCCTTTTTTACTTTCATGTAACTACATGTTTACCTGGTCTACATTGAAAATAGTAACAATGTTTGTCTAAATAGAATCTATTTCAAGTTCTGAACAAGGGTATTTGTTAACTTAGGTGAGCGATCCAGGGTCTTTATGGCCCTCTTGTTTCATTGAGCAGATTATTTGAAAAAAAATTCTGTTTACCTTTTTAGGCAAAGAAAACTCTCATGATGACAAGAATGATAGGTAAATTAATTTTTATTGAATATAGATTCATATCTGTTTAAGAATGCTTTGTAGCCAACCTAATACACTGGTAGTAAACGTACAATCCTATTGAGAATATGCTTAAAATGGGTTATGCGACTCAGGGTGCTTATGTTGCACATAATTTGGTTTTGCAGTAACTCTGTGATTCCAGCAGGTATGCAGATTTTGATTCCATACCTCATGTTTTTATTTCGATGTAAATGAGATGTGAAACCAAAGTTCGTAGTCCTGTTTGGCGCCATATAACCTATACTGTGTTGGTGCGCCGTAAAACCCAAATAAATGAATAAATTATGTTGCACATAAGGATGTACAATATCAAGGTAAGTGGGTTTTGTTTTTAGCTCACCTGTCACATAGTGACAGGGTGAGCTTTCGTGATCGCCCTTCGTCCGTCGTCCGTCCGTCCACAATTTCTTGTGAACAAGATAGAGACAACATTTTGCAAGCAATTTTTATTAAACTTGTACAAAACTTGTATTGGCATGATATCTCAGTTCCTTTCAAAAACTGGCCAGATCCCATCATGGGTTCTAGAGTTATTTCCCCTTAAAGGGCCAGAATTTGCTATTTTTGTGCGTCAACAATTTATTGTCTGCATGATAGTGGTTTCATTTATGATTTTATTTTAACCAAACTTGCACACAACTTGTATCACCATAAGTTCTTGGTTCCTTTCTTGAACCGGCCAGATCCCATGATGGGTTCCAGAGTTATGGCCCCTGAAGGCCAAAATTAGCTTTTTTGACCTTGTCTGCACCATAGCAGCTTCATTGATGATTTGATTTTAATCAAACTGGCACAAAACTTGTGTCACCATAAGATCTTGGTTCCTTTCTGGAACTGACCAGATCCCGCAACAGGTTCCAGAGTTATGGCCCCTGAAAGGGCCAAAATTAGCTTTTTTGACCTTGTCTGCACAATAGCAGCTTCGTTTATGATTTGATTTTAACCAAACTTGCATACAACTTGTATCGAACCAAGATGTTGGTTTACTTTCTTGAAATGGTTAGATTTCTTTATGGGTTCCGGAGTTATGTACCCTGATAGGGCCAGGATTAGCTATTTTGACCTTGTCTGCACAATAGCAGCTTCATTTTTGATTTGAATTTAATCAAACTTGCACAGAACTTGTGTCACCATAAGGTCTTGGTTCCTTTCTTGGACCGGCCAGATCCCCTAATGGATTCCAGAGTTACGGCCCCTGAAAGGGCCAAAATTAGCTATTTTGACCTTTTCGGTTTAATAGCAGCTTCATTTAATATTTGATTTTAACCAAACTTGCACACAACTTGTATCACCATAAGATCTTAATTCCTTTTTATATGCCCGAAGGGACATATTATATATTATGTTATCGCTTTGGTGTCTGTCAATCTGTATGTCTGTTGCCCTTCTGTAAATTTGCCACCATTTTCCACTGAAAAATCATTGGAAAACAGTGGAGTATTGGAACAAGCCTCTTCGAGTGGAAACTGATGGAAAACATTGAAAAAATAGAGGATGGAAAGGCCAGTCAAAATTTTCCACCATTTACCATCAAATGCCAGTATCAGTGGAGTATTGGAACATTTTTCACTATTTGCCATTAAAGTTTTTCATTGTTTGCCACTGTCACATATTGATGTAAAAACTGCCATTGTTTTCCATTGAATGCCACTATCAGTGGAGTATTGGAACGTATTTCACTATTTGCCACTAAAATTTTCCACTATTTGCCATCATAACTGTTGTAGCAATCAGTATAAAATATGCCGCTGTTTTTCTCTAAATGCCACTGTTTGCCATAGATATATCTCCACCAACCAGCATGGAGAATGCCACTGTTTTCCACCATTTGCCATCAAGTCCATGAGGTGTATACCATCACTGCATGTGTTTGAAACATGATATGAAATAAATAATGAAAGAAAGGAATATAATCATTAGAGCAGCTTATGTAATTTTTCCTTTTTAAACTGTCAATTAATTCACATCATTTTCATGATTTTATTAAAGCACTTAATTCAACTTTGCTCATTAGACTTAAACATTCTTGAAGTGAATATGCTTAGATAAAAGAAAATTGTTTTGTATTAAAGGTAGAAGTTTACTAGAACTGTTAAGTAAAAACTAAAAAGATGTTACAAGAACATTCCTTACAATAAACACTGTTCAGTGGGTTTTGTGCTGGATTAAAGTACCTGCAAAATACTTACAAAAGTTTACACATCAATAGGGTTTCTCTGTGAGCACCATTCATTCTGCAGTGTGTAAATCACTGAAGCCTGAAAATGTCTCAGGCCTCATAATTTTATCCATGTGTGTTTTGGCATATGTCAGGTACTGCATATACACACCTGATACTTTATCTGAAAAGTAATTATGATAAAAGAATTTAAACCTTTTTATGTTTATTATTGATTTAGTTTGTGTATAAACTGACAAGAGATGAATCACTGAAAAATAAATGGTCATTTGAAAAGATTTAGTCAGCATTTAATTTACTCAAGTTTATTCTGAAGCTTCCTGAATGTTATAAAACATGTTTAAATAGAAAATAAGTAAATAGATGTACTTACCTAGTGTCCATTTAAAAGTCATTTTAGCAACATAAAAAGTTTAAATTCCAGCTGCATGTGTAAAGGAATATCTCCAACAAAGAAGTTCCTGTTTACATTTAAACTTTTGATAATCTTGAGCAGCTTTCTATTTTGCTATCTGTTGTTGAAGGAATCTCCACTAGAATGTTTTAAATACTTAAATCTACTAAAGAGAGAATATGTTTCATTTGTCTATTTTTAAAATTTAAAAGGCCTTTGAAATAAAACTGGACTGTTGGGATTACTTTGTGTGTTTTGGCTGTACTACATATCTTTATTTTCATTGGTTAAGAGTTCTATTTATAACACAGCAGCATTCCAGAGTTAACCCTTTATCTCTGCAGTGTGTTTACACTGTATTTTTATACAATGTACAGGTATCAAGGCCATGCTGTGAGAGAACAGTCCCTATAATAAATAGTGCCAGTCATTAAATAAATTCTCAGTAACTTGAGTAAGATACAATGATGAAACAATATTAACTATCTATAAGTTTGATGTTTATTTCAATTGAGGCTTGTTACACAGTAGAAACAGCAAATTTAAACAATAAACTACATGCTGAAGAGTGACTCAAACAATAGTTCACCTTCATTATAATTATAAGCAAAAATTATGATTATGATTAAAATAATTATGTTTTGCAAGAGGAACTCAATGTGACAAGTCTTTACTTAAATCTAATGTTTCAGCTTTATCACTACACAAATGATTTCAGCACAGAAATTTCCAGTCTCAGAATGACAGAAAAATTCTAAGTGTTTTCCACTGATTTACACTCATAAAAATGGCAAAGTTCAATTTTCCACTGATTTCCACTACAGTTCTGTGGCATTTTGTGGAACTTGTGTTGTCATTTGGTGGCAAACAGTGGCAGTGTAAGGAAAAGGCAACAATTTTCCATCAAATGCCAGTATTGTCCATCATATTTTCCATCAGATGCCACTGAATGCCATACAGTGCCATGAAAAATAATGGAAAATGATGGAAATTGGTGGCATATTTACAGAAGGGCGGTTAGCAATTTCCCTTCTGCTCTGTAACTGTTGAACCCGTTGAAGGATTTCAAAGAAACCTGACACAAATGTTCACCTCATCGAAACAATGTGCAGAGCGCATTTGGATGGCTCACTTCAAGGTCAAGGTCACACTTAGGGGTCAAAGGTCATATGACTTCTTTTATGTGTATATTGCTCTACATTTGCGTCAATTGCAGCGCTCTTGTTTATATTTGGCAGATCCTTCTTTTGTTGACCTACAATAATTTTTCAGCTCACCTGTCACATAGTGACAAGGTGAGCTTTTGTGATCACCCTTCATCCGTCGTCAGTCCGTCCGTACGTCCGTGAACAATTTCTTGTCTGCACGATAGCGGTTTCATTTATGATTTTATTTTAACCAAACTTGCACACAACTTGTATCACCATAAGATCACGGTTCCTTTCTTGAACTGGCCATATCTCATTATGGGTTCCAGAGTTATGGCCCCTGAAATGGCCAAAATTAGCTATTTTGACCTTGTCTGCACAATAGCAGCTTTATTATGTCTCCCACCACACAGTGGTGTGGGAGACATATTGATTTACTCCAGTCTGTCTGTGTGTCTGTCTGTCACAAAGCTTGTCCGCACTCTAAGTCGAACATTTCTCATCCGATTTTCACCAAACTTAAACAAAATGTGTTTGACCATAAGACCTCAGCCAAGTTCAATAACTAGCTAAATCGGCCAAAACACTTCGGAATTATGGCCCTTGACAATAATTTATGAATCACCTAGATGCATAAAATGCTGAAGTCTTCATTCTCAAACATGCACCAAAAACCATTCATCTTGTCTGCACTCTAAGTCAAACATTTCGTATCCGATCTTCACCAAACTCGAACAAAATGTGTTTGCAAATAAGACCTTGGCCAAGTTCGATAACTAGCCAAATCGGTTAAGACACTTCGGAATTATGGCCCTTGACAATAACTAATGAATCACCTAGACTCATAAAAATGCTGAAGTCTTCATTCTCAAACACTGCGAAAAATATGTGCATATACGGGAGTATACGGTCCCGTATATGTCTAATATACGAATATCATATAAAAGGTATCTTTCCTGAAAGTATGATCAAAACCTACGCCTTAAACATACTTTTGGACCTTGACAATCCCTAACTTTGAATACTGACATAAACTGTTGAAACGTATTTATGCCACGTATGAACGAACGGATCCATGTGAGAAAAACATGAATGTTCAATTAAAGAATACGGGAATCCCGTATATGGAATGTTCCATATACGGGGAAAATGTTTCTGTATACGCCCGTATATTAGGAGTATACGGAATGCGTACACTCCCGTATACGGAACCATTTTCCGCAGTGAAACATGCACCAAAAACCATTCATCTTGTCCGCACTCCAAGTCATACATTTTTTATCTGATCTTCACCAAACTTAAAATGTGTATGACCATAATTCCTCTCCCAGGTTCGATAACTAGAAAAATTGGTATAGGCACTTCAGAATTATGGCCCTTGAATTACTGAAAATCAGGCATTTTACTCTTCAAAGGTATATTTCAATTTGTTGTGACTAAACAGTATAAAAACACTGACTTAGTGTTTAGATGATTAGGCAGTTGTGGGAGACATGCGCTTTTCTCAAAAGTAGCTCTAGTTTATGATTTGATTTTTACCAAACTGGCACACAACTTGTATCACCATAAGATCTCGGTTCCTTTCTTGAACTTGCCAGATTCCTTTATGGGTTCTAGAGTTATGGCCCCTGAAAAGGCCAGAATTAGCTATTTTGACCTTGTCTGCACAATAGCAGCTTCATTTATGATTTTATTTTAACCAAACTTGCACACAACTTGTATCACCATAAGATTTTGGTTCCTTTCTTGAACTGGCCAGATTCCGTTATGTATTCCAGAGTGATGGCCCCTGAAAGGGCCAGAATTAGCTATTTTGACCTTGTCTGCACAATAGCAGCTTCATTTATGATTTGAATTTAATCAAACTTGCACAAAACTTGTGTCACTATAAGATCTCAGTTCCTTTCTTGAACCGGCTAGATCCCATAATGGGTTCCAGAATTATGGCCCCTGAAAATGCCTAAATCAGCTATTTTGTCCTTGTCTGCACAATAGCAGCGTCATTTATGATTTGATTTTAATCAAAGTTGCACACAACTTGTATCACCACAAGATCTTGCTTCCTTTCTTCAACTGGCCAGATTCAATCATGGGTTCCAGAGTTATGGCCCCTTAAAAGTCCAAAATTGGCTATTTTAGCTTTTGCAGCCATATAGAGACTTCGTTTATGGTTTTTATTAGCTCACCTGTCACATAGTGACAAGGTGAGCTTTTGTGATCACTCTGTCGTCTGTCCTCTGTGCGTGCGTACGTCCATGCGTCAACAATTTCTTGTCTGCACGATAGTGGTTTCATTTATGATTTTATTTTAACCAAACTTGCACACAACTTGTATCACCACAAGATCTCGGTTCCTTGCTTGAACTGGCCAGATCCCATTATGGGTTTCAGAGTTATGGCCCCTGAAAGGGCCAAAATTAGCTATTTTGACCTTGTCTGCACAATAGCAGCTTTATTTATGATTTGATTTTTACCAAACTTGCACACAACTTGTATCACCATAAGATCTTGGTTCGTTTCTTGAACTGACCAGATTCCATTATGGGTTCCAGAGTTATGGCCCCTGAAAGGGCCAGAATAGATATTTTGACCTTGTCTGCACAATAGCAGCTTCATTTATGATTTTATTTTAACCAAACTTGCACACAGCTAGTATCACCATAAGATCTTGGTTGCTTTCTTGAACTGGCGAGATTCCTTTATGGGTTCTAGAGTTATGGCCCCTGAAAGGGCCAGAATTAGCTATTTTGACCTTGTCTGCACAATAGCAGCTTCATTTATGATTTGAATTTAATCAAACTTGCACAAAACTTGTGTCACAATAAGATCTAGGTTCCTTTCTTGAACCGGCTAGATCCCATAATGGATT
>NW_026463068.1:0-67750 GCF_021730395.1 Mercenaria mercenaria | reverse complement strand
ACACACCCCCCCCCTTATCCCCTGACCCCCCCCCCCCCCCCCGAATTTAGAGCACTATAATGTGGTTGTGCACAGACAATTTTGTAAGGATTTCTTTTTGTAACTTCAGAGTTATTGCCCTTTAATTGTCTAAAAATCCACATATTTGTACATTACAAACACTTACCATTTGGCAGAATTTTATTAAATTTCTTTCATTCTTTTCTGTGAACATTTATTATAAACATGTGAAGTTGCGCACCCACACCTGGTCACCCACTTGCCTTGGTCACACCCCCCCCCCCTCCCCCCCCCCCCCATTTTTTTTTTTTTTTCATTTCTTATTTTAGATTTTTTTCAAACCTTCAAGTTGTACCATTCCCCCACCTCACTTCCCCATCCAGTCATGCCCACCACTGATCATGCATCCTCTGCCCCCCCCTCCCCACCCCCACTCCAACTTCACCCTTTTACCTTTTTTTTATTTTATTTTTAATTTTCAATCAATATTTATAATCAACATGTGAAATTTTGTTTCCTCTCCCATTCCCCTCCACCCCCCCCCCCTAAAAAAATAAATATATACATATATCTATATATAGATATATATATTTCCATTCCTTTTTTTTTTTTTTTTTAAATGTTCAAACCTTCAACATGTTAAGTTGTGACTGCACAAACCTTGCCCTCAGCCGTTTCAAGATATCTTACCTGTGTTCTCTTAAGGACATCTGATCTTTTAAGTTCAAATGTACATGTAAAACAGCAACACCTGGTGCCAAACCACTCAAAGACAATATTTCATTCCAGTTAAACTTCAAGCTCACATTTCAATTAACTGCATTTAATTTTAAAAGCTAAGCTTATTACAGTAAGCATATCCCATTCAAAATAAATTCTTAAGTCAGGATCAAAGTATCATACATTTATTATGTACTCTTTAATTAAACATTTGTTTTCTGTTAAATTGATTTTGACTAATGAAATTATTTGCTTCTTATTAACATCCTTAACTTTTTGCCGGATATATCTTTTTGCCATTCCTCACCACAAACCCTTTCGGCGGGGGATACCAATTCATCGAATTTGCTTGTTTATTTTATAATTTACATAGATTTATATGGGGAAAATTTTGGAAAATCTTCTTGTCCAAAACCACAGGGCCTAGGACTTTGATATTTGCTATGAAGCATCATCTAGTGGTCCTCTACCAAGATAATTCAAATTATTTCCCTGGGGTCAAATATGGCCCCGCCCTGAGGTCACATAGTTTATATAGACTTATATAGGGAAATTTTTTGAAAAACCTCTTGTCCAAAACCACAGGGCCTAGGGCTGTGATATTTTGCATGTGACATCATCTAGTGGTCTTCTACTAAGATTGTTCAAATTATCCCCCTAGGGTCAAATATGGCCCCACACTGGGGGTCACATGGTTTACATAGACTTATATAGGGAAAAACATTGAAAATCGTCTTGTCCAAAACAACAGGACCTAGGGCTTTGATATTTTGTATGTGACATCATTTTAGTAGTCTTCTACTAAGGTTGTTCAAATTATCCCCCTAGGGTCAAATATGGCCCCACACTGGGGGTCACATGGTTTACATAGACTTATATAGGGAAAAACATTGAAAATCTTCTTGTCCAAAACCACAAAGCCTAGGGCTTTGATATTTGTTAATCCCCCGCTGTGGCGGAGGGATTATAGGAATGGTCTGCGTCCGTCCTTCCGTCCGTCCTTCCATCCGTCCTTCCGTCCATAACAAAATTGTGTCCGGTCCATATCTCCTAAACCCCTTGAAGGATTTTCATGAAACTTGGGTCAAATGATCACCTCATCAAGACGATGTGCAGAACCCATGAGTCAGCCTTGTCGGTTCAAGGTCAAGGTCACAACTCAAGGTCAAAGGTTTGAGCCTGCCATTTTGTGTCCGCTCTATATCTCCTAAACCCCTTGAAGGAATTTTATAAAACTTGGGTCAAATGATCACCTCATCAAGACGATGTGCAGAATCCATGAGTCAGCCATGCCGGCTCAAGGTCAAGGTCACAACTCAAGGTCAAAGGTTTGAGCCTTCCATTTTGTGTCCGCTCTATATCTCTTAAACCCCTTGAAGAAATTTTATAAAACTTGGCTCAAATGATCACCTCATCAAGACGATGTGCAGAACCCATGAGTCAGTCATGCCGGCTCAAGGTCAAGGTCACAACTTAGGGTCAAAGGTTTGAACCTTCCATTTTGTGTCCGCTCTATATCTCCTAAACCCCTTGAAGGATTTTCATCAAACTTGGGTCAAACGATCACCTCATCAAGGGGATGTGCAGAACTTATGAGTCAGCCATGTCGGCTCAAGGCCAAGGTCACAACTGAAGGTCAAAGGTTTCAGCCTTCACTTTCGTGTCCGCTCTATATCTCCTAAACCCCTTGAAGGAATTTTATAAAACTTGGGTCAAATGATTACCTCATCAGAAAGATGTGCAGAAATTATGAGTCAACCTTGCCAGCTCAAGGTCAAGGTCACAACTAAGGGTCGAAGGTTTGAGCCTTCCATTTGGTGTCCACTCTGTATCTCCTTAACCCCTTGAAGGATTTTCATCAAACTTGGGTTAAATGATCACCTCACCAAGAACTCATGAGTCAGCCATGTCAACTCAAGGTCAAGGTCACAACTGAAGGTCAAAGGTTTCAGCTCTGTATCTCCTAAACCCCTTGAAGGATTTTCATGAAACTTTGGTCAAATGATCACCTCATCAAGACGTTGTGCAGAATTCATGAGTCAACCATGTCAGTTCAAGGTCAAGGTCACAGCTAAAATCAAAGGTTTTACCCTTTCACTATCCATAGCAGTGGCGGGGGATTTAGCTGTCTTTCAGACTGCCTTGTTAATTTTTGTAGCATCATCTCGTGGTTGTCTACCAAGTTTGTTCAAATTATCCTCCTAGGGTCAAATATGGCCCCGCCCCAGGGGTCACATGGTTCATATGGACTTATATAGGGAAAAGCTTTTAAAATCTTCTCGTCAGTAACCTACAACATTCAAATTTGGACCACATGTATAGTTTTGAGTGGCAAGATGAACATTGACATGAGTTGACTTTGATTTTGACCTAGTGACCTACTTTCACATTTCTGTAGCTACAGCCTTCAGATTTGGACCACATGCATAGTTTTGTGCACCGGAAAAAACTTTGACCTTGACATTGACCTAGTGACCTACTTTCAAATTTTTGAAGGTACAGGCTTCAAATTTGGACCACATGCATAGTTTTGTGTTCCGAAATGAAATTTGACCTTGATTTTGACCTAGTGACCTACTTTCACATTTCTCAAGCTACAGCCTTCAAATTTGGACCACATGCATAGTTTTGTGTTCCGAAATAAAATTTGACCTGGATTTTGACCTAATGACCTACTTTCACTTTTCTCAAGCTACAGCCTTCAAATTTGGACCACATGCATAGTTTTGTGTACCAAAATAAACTTTGACCTTGACATTGACCTAGTGATTTACTTTCACATTTCTCAAGCTACAGCATTCAAATTTGGACCACATGCATAGTTTTGTGTACCGAAAAAAAACTTTGACCTTGACATTGACCTACTTTCTCATTTTTGAAGGTTCAGGCTTCAAATTTGGACCACTTGCATAGGTTTGTGTTCCGAAATGAAATTTGACCTTGATTTTGACCTAGTGACCTACTTTCACATTTCTCAATCTGCAGCCTTCAAATTTGGACCACATGCATAGTTTTGTATACCGAAATGAACTTTGATCTTGAGATGGACCTAGTGACCTACTTTCACATTTCTCAAGCTACAGACTTCAAATTTGGACCACATACATATTTTTGTGTTCTGAATTGAAATTTGACATCGATTTTTATCTAGTACCTACTTTCACATTTCTCAAGCTGCAGCCTTCAAATTTGAAGCACATGCATAGTTTTGTATACAGAAATGAACTTTACCTTGAAATTGATCTTGTGACCTACTTTCACATTTCTCAAGCTACAGCTTTCGAACTTGGACCGCATGCATGGACCACATGCACAGTGTTGTGTACTGAAATGAAATTTGACTTTGATTTTGACCTTGAGCTAGTCTTGAAATTTGGAAAAAATCTAAAATGGCTCAGTGGTGGGCGCCAAGATCACTCTGTGATCTCTTGTTTTATTTATTTTTTGTTGCATTTAACGTCGCACCGACACATGATAGGTCAGGTTAACTACCAACTGTTACATGAATGAATAACTGTTGAAAACCGTGTTACACCCAAAACAAACAAACAAAAATACAAACCAAGATTGTTCAGATTATTATACGCCCGAAGGGACGTATTATGTTATGACGCTGGTGTCCGTCTGTCCGTTAGCAATTTCCGTCTGTCCGTTAGCAATTTCGTGTCCGCTCTGTAACTCTTGAACCCCTTGAAGGATTTCAAGGAAACTTGACACAAATGTTCACCACACTGAGACGATGTGCAGAGCGCATGTTTTGGATGTCTCGCTTCAAGGTGAAGGTCACACTTAGGAGTCAAAGGTCATATCAGTTTGTTTCGTGTCCGCTCTGTAACTCTTGAACCCCTTGAAGGATTTCAAAGAAACTTGACACAAATGTTCACCACACCAAGACGACGTGCAGAGCGCATGTTCCGGATGACTCGCTTCAAGGTCAAGGTCACACTTAGGGGTCAAAAGTCATATCAGTTTGTTTTGTGTCCGCTCTGTAACTCTTGAACTGCTGTAAGGATTTCAAAGAAACCTGGCAGAAATGTTCACCACACTGAGATGATGTGCAGAGCGCATGTTCCGGACGACTCGCTTCAAGGTCAAGGTCACACTTAAGGGTCAAAGGTCATATATGACTTTGCTTTGTGTATATTGCTCTGCATTGCAGTGCTCTTGTTTTTATTTGGCAGATCTCTTTTTTGTACTTACAATATTTTTTTTTTGAATTACTTCCCTTTTATGTAACTATAAATAGCTTATTTTGAAACTTTTTAGCTCACCTGTCACAAAGTGACAAGGTGAGCTTTTGTGATCGCGCGGTGTCCGTCGTCCGTCGTCCGTCCGTCCGTTCGTGCGTCCGTGCGTGCGTGCGTCCGTAAACTTTTGCTTGTGACCACTCTAGAGGTCACATTTTTCATGGGATCTTTATGAAAGTTGGTCAGAATGTACATCTTGATGATATCTAGGTCAAGTTCGAAACTGGGTCACGTGCCGTCAAAAACTAGGTCAGTAGGTCTAAAAATAGAAAAACCTTGTGACCTCTCTAGAGGCCATATATTTCACAAGATCTTCATGAAAATTGGTCAGAATGTTCACCTTGATGATATCTAGGTCAAGTTCGAAACTGGGTCACGTGCCTTCAAAAACTAGGTCACTAGGTCTAAAAATAGAAAAACCTTGTGACCTCTCTAGAGGCCATATATTTCACAAGATCTTCATGAAAATTGGTCAGAACGTTCATCTTGATGATATCTAGGTCAAGTTCGAAACTGGGTCACGTGCCTTCAAAAACTAGGTCAGTAGGTCAAATAATAGAAAAACCTTTTGACCTCTCTAGAGGCCATATTTTTCATGGGATCTGTATGAATATTGGTCTGAATGTTCATCTTGATGATATCTAGGTCAAGTTCGAAACAGGGTCACGTGCGGTCAAAAACTAGGTCAGTAGGTCTAAAAATAGAAAAACCTTGTGACCTCTCTAGAGGCCATATATTTCATGAGATCTTCATGAAAATTGGTCAGAATGTTCACCTTGATGATATCTAGGTCAAGTTCGAAAGTGGGTCATGTGCCTTCAAAAACTAGGTCAGTAGGTCAAATAATAGAAAAACCTTGTGACCTCTCTAGAGGCCATAGTTTTCATGGGATCTGTATGAAAGTTGGTCTGAATGTTCATCTTGATGATATCTAGGTCAAGTTTAAAAGTGGGTCATCTGCCATCAAAAACTAGGTCAGTAGGTCAAATAATAGAAAAACCTTGTGACCTCTCTAAAGGCCATATTTTTCATGGGATCTGTATGAAAATTGGTCTGAATGTTCATCTTGATGATATCTAGGTCAAGTTCGAAACAGGGTCGCGTGCGGTCAAAAACTAGGTCAGTAGGTCTAAAAATAGAAAAACCTTGTGACCTCTCTAGAGGCCATACTTGTGAATGGATCTCCATAAAAATTGGTCAGAATGTTCACCTTGATGATATCTAGGTCAAGTTTGAAAATGGGTCACGTGCAGTAAAAAACTAGGTCAGTAGGTCAAATAATAAAAAAACCTTGTGACCTCTTTAGAGGCCATACTTTTCATGGGATCTGTATGAAAGTTGGTCTGAATGTTCATCTTGATGATATCTAGGTCAAGTTCGAAACTGGGTCAACTGCGGTCAAAAACTAGGTCAGTAGGTCTAAAATTATTAAAATCTTTTGACCTCTCTAGAGGCCATATTTTTCAATAGATCTTCATGAAAATTGGTCAGAATGTTCACCTTGATGATATCTAGGTCATTTTCGAAACTGGGTCACGTGCGGTCAAAAACTAGGCCAGTAGGTATAAAAATAGAAAAACCTTGTGACCTCTCTAGAGGCCATATTTTTCATGAGATCTTCATGAAAATTAGTGAGAATGTTCACCTTGATGATATCTAGGTAAAATTTAAAACAGGGTCACGTACCTTCAAAAATTAGGTCAATAGGCCAAATAATAGAAAAACCTTGTGACCTCTCTAGAGACCATATTTTTCAATGGATCTTCATGAAAGTTGGTCAGAATTTTTATCTTGATAATATCTAGACCAACTTTAAAACTGAGTCACATGAGCTCAAAAACTAGGTCACTATGTCAAATAATAGAAAAAACGACGTCATACTCAAAACTGGGTCATGTGGGAAGAGGTGAGCGATTCAGGACCATCATGGTCCTCTTGTTTATTATTGGCCGTAGGGAAAAACCGAGACCACTTTTCTGTGGTACAACATGGATGGTACTTCCAATTTTTAGGTCGTTTTTTACATACCTGTACCTGATAAGGATTTTTTTGTAGGCCTTGAATATTTTTTTGTGGATTTGTTTTTTGAAGTTTTCCTTTTGTTGTTCCAGTCCTTTGGGCTACAACAGTCAAGTTCTTAAAATTTTGCTCCCATCCTATGATGTAAGCCTTCGGGCGTATATTGCCCCGTTTGGCAGCGCTCTTGTTAGCTTGGGGGTGAAAAGAGGCCCTCTCAAGGGGTTGCAAGTTTTACATAGACTTACATAAGAGAAAACTTCTTGTCTGAAACTGCAAGGCCTAAGCCTTGGATATTTGGTATGTAGCATTGCCTAGTTGTCCTCTGCCAAGATTATTCAAATTATGCCCAAAGCTTTACATTGACTTACATTGGAAAAAAACAAACTTTAAAAATCTTCTTGTCTGAAACTGCAAGACTTAGGTGTTTGATATTTGGTAGGTTGCAATGCCTAGTGGTCCTCTAAATTGTTCAAATTATGCCTCTTGTTTCAAAAGAGGCCTTGCTCTTTGGGTCCCAATTTTAACATAGACTTATATAGGGAAAAAACTGAAGAAATCTTCTTGTCTGGAAGTTCAAGGTTCAAGGCCAAGGCCTTTGATATTTGGTTTGTAGCATTGCCTAGTGGTTCCTAAACAGGATTGTTCAAATTATGTGCCAGGCTCTGCCCCAGTGGTAACTTCAGGCTGTCAAGTGGTCATACGTTTTCCTGCTTTTTTTTTTCAAATCCTATTTTTTCCTATTTTTATGCCCCTTATAACTGTTTCTAATCAGTAACTTGAGAACTACTTGATCCGGAATGTTGAAAATTGATAGGATGATTGGACATGCAGAGTAGGGGTCACGTGGTCAAAAGTCAGGGTCACAGGGTTCTGAACATAGAAAACTGTTTCAAATTCAAAACTTGTGAACCACTAGGCCTATAATAGTAGGATGATTGGACATGCCAAGTAGATGACCTCTATTGCTGCCAACCATCAGTGTCTTATTGACTTTTGCTCCTGTCCCCATTGACTTTTTATGCCCCCGAAGGGAGGCATATAGTTTTTGAACCGTCTGTCAGTCTGTCGGTCTGTCAGTCTGTCTGTCCGCAATTTTCGTGTCCGGTCCATATCTTTGTCATCGATGGATGGATTTTCAAATAACTTGGCATGAATGTGTACCACAGTAAGACAACGTGTCGCACGCAAGACCCAGGTCCGTAGCTCAAAGGTCAAGGTCACACTTAGACGTTAAAGGTCATTTTTCATGATACTGCATTCGTGTCCGGTCCATATCTTTGTCATCCATGGATGGATTTTCAAATAACTATGCGTGAATGTATACCACAGTAAGACGACGTGTTGCACGCAAGACCCAGGTCCGTAGCTCAAAGGTCAAGGTCACACTTAGACGTTAAAGGTCATATTTCATGATAGTGCATTGATGAGCGTGTCCGGTCCACATCTTTGTCATTCATGCATGGATTTTAAAATTATTGGGCATGAATGTGTACCACAGTAAGACGACGTGTCGCGTGCAAGACCCAGGTCCGTAGGTCAAAGGTCCTAAACTCTAACATCGGCCATAACTATTCATTCAAAGTGCCATCGGGGGCATGTGTCATCCTATGGAGACAGCTCTTGTTGCCTATATCATTGTGCATTAGGGGAGAGAAAAGCATCATGTAGTTATTGATTTGAGGTCAGTATGTCAAATTTCCATAGCAAAGTGACCAAACAATTTTTGTTCCTTGTGCAGTTACTGAATGCATCAAGGGTGGCATTTTTTGTTCCACGAGCTCTTGTTAGCACTAAGTCTTCAGTGTGAGCTGTTGTGATCACTCACTGTCAGTCCGTCATCAGTCTATCTGTAGGTTTTTATATACAGATGTATATTGTAACATATTATATACGAGGGTTATCCCAGAAATTTGTAGACTTTTTTTATTATTTCAAAAATAAGCAACGCATAATGTAATTATTTTAACTGATGTTATTTCATTGTATACTTTACAGAACTATAGAATTTAAAATTAAATATCTGTCATATTTTAAGAGTACTTTTTATACGCCTGTTTGAAAAACGGGACGTATTATGGGAACGCCCCTGGCGGGCGGGCGTGCGGGCTGGCAGCGTCCACAGACTTTGTCCGGAGCATATCTTCTACATGCATGAAGGGATTTTGATGAAACTTGGCACAGTTGTTCACCATCATGAGACGGAGTGTCATGCGCAAAAACCAGGTCCCTAGGTCTAAGGTCAAGGTCACACTTAGAGGTCAAAGGTCAAATTCAAGAATGACTTTGTCCGGAGCATATCTTCTTCATGCATGGAGGGATTTTGATGAAAGTTGGCACAATTGTTCATCATCATGAGATGGAGTGTCATGCGCAAGAACCAGGTCCCTAGGTCTAAGGTCAAGGTCACACTTAGAGGTCAAAGGATACAAGAAAGAAAACTTTGTCCGGAGCATATCTTCTTCATGCATGGAGGGATTTTGATATAACTTTGCACAAATGTTCACCACCACGAGGCGGAGTGTCGTGCGCAAGAACCAGGTCCCTAGGTCTAAGGTCAAGGTCACACTTAGAGGTCAAAGGATACAAGAATGAAAACCTTGTCCGGAGCATTTCTTCTTCATGCATAGAGGGATTTTGATATAACTTTGCACAAATGTTCACCACCACGTGGCGGAGTGTCATGCGCAAGAACCAGGTCCCTAGGTCAAAGGTCAAGGTCACACTTAGAGGCCAAAGGTCAGATACAAGAATGACTTTGTCCGAAGCATTTCTTCTTCATGCATGGAGGGATTTTGATGTAACTTGGCACAATTATACACCATCATGAGAGGAAGTGTCATGCACAGTTCCTTTCTTTAGAATTACTTCCCTTTGTTGTTACTATAAATAGCTTATATTGTAACTTCTTCATTACTAGTCGTAGGGAAAAATCGAGACCACTTTTCTGTAGTACAACATGCATGCTACATCCAATTTTGAGGTGTATTTTGACCAATCTCTACCTGGTGAAGATTTATGTGTGGACTTCCATTTTTTTTTTGGATTTTTTTTTTTTTTTTTTTTTTTTTTTAAGATTAACTTCCCTTAGTTGTTACTATAAATAACTTATATTGTAACTTTTTTATAATTGACCATAGGGAAAAACCAAGACCACTTTTCTGTGGTACAACATAGATGTTACTTTCAAATTTTAGGTGTATTTTAAGGTCTCTCTACCTGGTAAGGAATTTTTTTTGTGGACTTAGGAAAACAAAAGACTTACAATGATTACTTAACAACCACAAAATTAAAATTCATTTGCAATACAGCAGCTAGAGTAAAGAAATTTGCTGTGACGGGCGTATATTGTGACATTCTGGCACTCTTGTTAAATAATGGACGGCAGTCAGTGCTAATCGGCACACGCTCAATTTTCCCACTCCAACATTAAACAGCTTCATTTTAAATTAATGTAACTTACCCGATATACATCTCACAAGATCAAAATTTATATTATCATGAAGAGCAACGTGTTGTGTGTAATTATGTTTTGTTTCAAGACTTTGGCATCACTTTTGTTAGAATAGTGACGTAAATTTTAAAGTAATGGTCACATGCCATTTCAGAAATGGTGACGTCAGATAAGTTTGCGGTGCAGAAAGTATTAAAGTTTAATGTTGCCCTCTCTTTGAATCACTCACCTATCCTTCCTTAAAATGATTTTGTCACGTAAAGACAAGTGCCGTAACATTTGTCAAACTTCCCGAATTTTCCATTCCTCGTTTTACTAGTGAAGGGGTCATACAGCGATCTTCACAAAATTTTATTAATATTTTCTGCGCCGTGAAATTATCTGATGTCGCAATTTCTGAAATGGTGTGCAATAATTACTTTCAAAATTACGTCATTGTTTTAATGTTAGTGATGTCAAAGATTCGAAATGCAAGATAATTATGCGCCACACATTGCCGTTAACAACGATGTAAATTTCAATCCTGTGAGATGTATATCAAGTAAGTTACGCGAATTTAAAAGAAAACCATTTCTTTTTGTAGTGGGAAAATTGAGCGTGCGCTGATTAGCACTGATGACTGTCCATTATTTAAAATAATACTCAAATAATATGACAGATATTTAATTTTAAACTCTATAGTCCTGTAGAATATACAGTGTAATAACATCAGTTAAAATAATTATTTTATGCGTCGCTTATTTTCGAAATAATAAAAAGAGTCTACGATTTTCTGGGACAACCCTCGTACATAGTTAACATTTTATGTGCATCATTAACAGATATGAGATCATAACGTTCTATTGCAGTTGAGATAATTATAGTCACCTTCCAGTAGGGAACTTTGTATATCATGGCAATACTCCATTCATTTGTTTGATACATGTATGGTCCATGAATAAGAATTTACAGGGGCTTTGCCACTGGTTCCCCACTGGACCCCATAAGGGGGACTATACGGCCCCCTTACCCCTGGCAAAAATTTTCAGTGGTTTTCACTGAAAGTCTTTCTCATCCCTATTACCGGAAAATGTAAATACCATGTTTCATGGCATCCCAGCTTCAGCTTGGAAGAAGGGCACACATCTGAAGTATATCATAGGATCCTCATTGTTGGACATGTGCACAAGCACTGAGCAGAGCAACACATGATCCAAACCTCACTGGCTCCACAAGTTGCATTTTGAACTTGAAACTAGATTTGTTAACAAAGCTTTTTAGTTATATGGCTTAGTTTATGACTCGGATTACCCAGTTTTGAATTTTTCTTGTACCTTATTAAGGGAAACATTCTAACCACATTTCATTATGATAGGGCCAAACATGTGGCATCTAGAGTGTTAGATGATACATAAAGGAAGTAAAATATTAATGTAAATGACGAAAGCAATACTGTATTGAATAATAGATAAGTCACTTCCATGTCTGGGCACCCACATGAAGGCAATTGAGTAGATTGGTAAATATTCTTCAAACAAACTGTCTCTGTTTCAAGTCTTGATAAAAATGTGAAATGTAAAGCAGTAAGCACATTTATTTAAGCCTCAGAAAACACCTAACTTGAATGGGAAAAAATGTAATAATATACCTACCTACCTACGGTGGTATGTTTAGGACATATGTTATTTTTTTTTAAGATTAAATTATCTCGTGCGCACGACATCTTATCTTGAGCGATCAACATCTTATCTCGTGCGCACGACATCTTATCTCGAGCGATCAACATATTATCTCGTGTGCACAACATCTTATCTTGAGCGATCAATATATTATCTCGAGCGATCAACATATTATCTTGAGCGATCAACATCTTATCTCGAGCGATCAACATATTATCTTGAGCGATCAACATCTTATCTCGTGCGCACTACATCTTATCTCGAGCGATCAACATATCATCTTGAGCGATCAACATATTATCTTGAGCGATCAACATCTTATCTTGAGCGATCAATATATTATCTTGAGCGATCAACATCTTATCTTGAGCGATCAACATATTATCTCGAGCGATCAACATCTTATCTCGAGCGATCAACATATTATCTTGAGCGATCAACATCTTATCTCGAGCGATCAACATCTTATTTCGTGCGCACGACATCTTATCTCGAGCGATCAACATATTTTCTCGAGCGATCAACATCTTATCACGAGCGATCAACATATTATCTCGAGCGATCAACATCTTATCTCGAGAGATCAACATCTTATCTCGAGCAATCAGCATATTATCTTGAGCGATCAACATCTTATCTCGAGCAATCAACATTATCTTGAGCGATCAACATCTTATCTTGTGCGATCAACATCTTATCTCGAGCGCACGACATCTTATTTATATATATTAAGGCCCTTTGTGTGTGCATTTATGTCATCAGTAAAACATACGGACAAGTTGTTAATTAGGGTCCCGCCTATTCCGCTGTTATTTAAACTTCCCACAAGTACATGTACAAGTTTATCACATCAATTGGGAAAGCAATGCATATAATTGGTCATCCTATCTTCAAAGTCAAATGAACATAACCAATGATGCATACTGCATGTTAGAACAGCAACAAATTTCAGTTCGACAGATAAATTCGTGCAGAAAAGTTGCATGTATGAATTAAGGGAAAACAAGGAAAATCGTTTAATATATGGGCGAAGTCTGGAAGCCCTGGAGGGACAATTGATTTCCGTACTTCCCACTTCTGACTTCTAACTTTTGCACTTCTCACTTCCAACTTCTTGACTTCCTACTTCCTACTTCTAACTTCCGCACTTCTGACTTCTAACTTCCACACTTCTGACTTCCAACTTCCTGACTTTCGACTTCTGATTTCAAACTTTCACACTTCTTACTTCCGACTTCTTGACTTCTTACTTCCTTCTTCTAACTTCCGCACTTCTGACTTCTAACTTCCGCACTTCTAACTTCCAGACTTTCGACTTCTGATTTCCAACTTCCACACTTCTTACTTCCGACTTTTTGACTTCTTACTTCCCTCTTCTAACTTCCGCACTTCTGACTTCTAACTTCCGCACTTCTGACTTCTAACTTCCTGCCTTTTGACTTCTGATTTCCAGCTTCCACACTTCTTACTTCCGACTTCTTGACTTCTTACTTTCCTCTTTTAACTATCGCACTTCTGACTTCTAACTTCCACACTTCTGACTTCTAACTTCCTGACTTCCGACTTCCAACTTTCACACATCTGACTGCCAACTTTCCTTTTTTGGAAGTCGGAAGTAAGAAGTGTGGAAGTTGGAAGTCGGAAGTATGAAGTCAGGAAGCTGGAAGTCAGAAGTGCGGAAGTTAGAAGTCAAAAGTGCGAAAGTTAGAAGAAGGAAGTCAAAAGTCGGAAGTAAGAAGTGTGGAAGTTGGAATTCAGAAGTCGAAAGTCGGGAAGTTGGAAGTCAGATGTGCGGAAGTTAGAAGTCAGAAGTGTGGGAGTTAGAAGTAGGAAGTAGGAAGTCAAGAAGTTGGAAGTGAGAAGTGCAAAAGTTAGAAGTCAGAAGTGGGAAGTACGGAAATCAATTGTCCCTCCAGGGCTTCCATAGCGAAGCCTGCATACTATTTTTTTTGTCAAGGACTTAAATTTATTTCTTTGCATCATCACTGATTTTTTGCTGCTTTTTTTATCAGTTTCCGTATTTAAATGTCTAACCCTGCAAACATGTGAAACGGTTATAAGTATAATCTAAATAAAAACAAAAACGGTGGCAGCCGTATGTTTTTACTAATGATCTGAATTCACACAAAGGTCCTTAATAGATATTGATAAGATGACCGAGAAAAGATGTTGATCGCTCGAGATAATATGTTGATCGCTCAAGATAATATGTTGATCGCTCAAAATAAGATGTTGATCGCTCAAGATAATATGTTGATCGCTCAAGATAAGATGTTGATCGCTCAAGATAAGATGTCGTGCGCACGAGATAAGATGTTGATCGCTCAAGATAATATGTTGATCGCTCAAGATAATATGTTGATCGCTCGAGATAAGATGTTGATAGCTCAAGATAATATGTTGATCGCTCAAGATAATATGTTGATCGCTCGAGAAAAGATGTTGATCGCTCAAGATAAGATGTTGTGCGCACGAAATAAGATGTTGATCGCTCAAAATAATATGTTGATCGCTCAAGATAAGATGTCGTGCGCACGAGATAAGATGTTGATCGCTCAAGATAAGATGTTGATTGCTCAAGATAATATGTTGATCGCTCGAGATAATATGTTGATCGCTCGAGATAAGATGTTGATTGCTCAAGATAAGATGTCGTGCGCACGAAATAAGATGTTGATCGCTCGAGATAATATGTTGATCGCTCGAGATAAGATGTTGATCGCTCAAGATAAGATGTCATGCGCACGAAATAACATGTTGATCGCTCAAGATAATATGTTGATGGCTCAAGATAAGTTGTCGTGCGCAGGAGATAAGATGTTGATTGCTCAAGATAATATGTTGATCGCTCAAGATAATATGTTGATTGCTCGAGATAAGATGTTGATCGCTCAAGATAAGATGTCGTGCGCACGAAATAAGATGTTGATCACTCAAGATAATATGTTGATCGCTCGAGATAAGATGTTGATCGCTCAAGATAATATGTTGATCGCTCGAGATAAGATGTTGATCGCTCAAGATAAGATGTCGTGCGCACGAGATAAGATGTATATTGCTCAAGATAAGATGTCGTGTGCACGAAATAAGATGTTGATAGCTCAAGATAAGATGTTGATCGCTCAAGATAATATGTTGATCGCTCGAGATAAGATGTTGATCGCTCAAGATAAGATGTCGTGCGCACAAGATAAGATGTTAATTGCTCAAGATAATTTAATCCTAAAAAAATAATTGCATGTCCTAAACATACCACCGTACCTACCTAATGTTAAAAAGATTGGTTTGTAAAGGGCAAACCCAGTTTAAAGTTTGGTCTCATCAGACTTTATAGGATTTTTATTTGGCATGTGAAGTTACTTAACACTCCCATAAACATCAGTTTTATTTATATTAGAGACACTGCAGAAGATAATACCATAACAGTGTCCATATTTTTCTCTTTCAGTAAAGCCAAGCACGCCAACAGTCACTCAGAAATCTCCTGTATCAGTTGGAGATACTGTAGAGGTCAGCTGTACAACAACTGGTTGTAGACCTGCTGCAAATATTTCATGGTCTTACCAAGGGTCAACAATAACTGGTAATGTGACTGCTACACCTGATGCTAGAGAAATATATAGAGTTGTGTCTTTATTCCGGAAACAGGTGGCTGCTGCAGATAATGGACGTACTGTACAATGTATAGTTACACATCCAACCTTGATCAATCCATCAGAGGAAACTGCATCTGTTAACCTTACTGTGCACTGTAAGTTAACCTTTTATTGTGGACTTTGGAAGAACAGAATTGTTGATCAAATCTGTTTCTCTAATAATACACCTGAAAGTTATCAATAGAAATTTCATATTATTTGTTTTGAAAAAACTATTGTTTTTGTTGACTGTAATTTCTAAAGAAGATATGAACTTTAAGACTGAATATACAGTGCAACGTCTCCAGAGCAGCCCTGTCTTAAGCAAAAATCACTCTTTAACAACATCAAAATTTCCCTAAGCTGAAATATGCTATCAAATTTACTTCTCCAGAACAACAACCTCTGCATAACAGTCAATATTTGTATCTCCCAAAGGGTGTTGCTCTACAGAGGTTGCACTGTACTCAAATAATGATGAACTTCGCTTTTAGTAGTTTATATTTTATTACGACAAAGTAAGAACAGACACCTTTTTGAGCTACAACAATCACAATCATATTTTTGGCACAGCCATATTAAGCCGTTTTCACAACCTTTCATGACCTATGCTGTGTGACTGAAGTTGGCAGGTCTGACTGCTTAAAATATCATAGATATTTCAGCCTTATGAAAGATTTGTGCAACTGTCTTGCATATTACATGAAGGTGTTTAGTTTTTATGACCCCAAAAATATTTTTGAGGGATGGAGGGAGGACACTGATTTGCCCTTGCCAGTGTCTGTCCACATATACAGTAAGATAGTTATGTAGCTAGGAAACATTAGATTCATTCTGTTTCTTTTATATGGCTTAAACAATTAACAAATGAAAAGCCACATAACTATTGTACCGTAAGAATGTATTTGACTCAGCGTCGTCAAACCTCACCAGATTGTCATTCTGCATGTGAAGTTGTGCACTTAGTGTTAGATTTAACCAAACCAGACCTGAGTTATGACCCTTGACATAGTCAAAAATAAGCATAAAAAAGAGCCTAAAAGTTTGTGCATGCATGTATTGCAAAAATGATTTTACCATGGATTAATATTCCAACATAGGGATCCAAACTATGTCTTGGATTTTTTTGCAATGTAAATTTCTAAAGAATCCAGTTATTTGTGAATGGGTAAACATTGCATTCTTTTTAGCTCACCTGAGCTAAAGGCTCATAGTGAGCTTTTATGACTGCTCTATGTCCGTGGTCCTTCGTGTGTGGTCTGTCTGTCAACATTTTCTAAAATAATCTTGAAAACCACTGGGCAGAATTACACCAAACTTCATAGGAATGATCCTTGGATGGTTCCCCTTCAGAATTGTTCAAAGAATTCCATGCAGAACTCTGGTTTAAAAAACTTAAAAAATTGTCTTGTCTAAAACCACAAAACCTAGGCTTTTGATATTTGGTATGTTGCCTTTCCTTGTGCTCCTCTTCCGAAATTCTTCAAATTATGTCTCTTGGGTGGCCCTGCCCTTGGGGTCCCGAGTTTAAAATAGACTTATAAAGGAAAAAAAATCTTCTTGTCTGAAAGTTCAAGGCCTCAGTCTTTGATATTTGGTATGTAGAATTGCATAGTCGATTTATAACAGGATTGTTTAAATTATACCTATCGGGTAAAAAGAGGCGCCGTCCTGGGGGTCACTTGTTATATGAGTTACATAGGAAAACATTGACCTACTTTCTTGTTTTTGATTCGGCTGACGCTGAAAGCGTTCGACGAGTCCTTGCTGTCGCCAGATTTCTCATTCTTCTTAAATGGACAACGAACACAGTGCATTGATGCAGTCCTATTAGATTGTCTCTAATTTCAAAGAGTTCATTGATCGGACGAAGTTCAGTTATGTAAATCCCATTTGATATGACCAATATACAATGTAATCTAGCAAATTTATGAAGTGTATTTGTGCAATACTCGAATAAAGACATGTATTTTCTTCCGCGGTAACTCATTAAGGGTAAGCACGAGTAATGATTCTGCAGAATTTGGTAATACTAGTTCGCATAATTATTATATGATAATGATGGCTAATTTTATGCCCTTATGTCACAGAATAGCAAATATTATGTTAACAAATTCAAATAAAAACTGAATATTGGATTTATGAGCCAAATTTATCCATTTGTAATCCTGCCCGTTTCAAAAAGTAAAGGAAAAACCTTTAAAAATCTTCTTGTCTGAAACTGTAGATCCTAGGCTTTTGATATTTGGTATGTTGCATTGCCTTGTGGTCCTCTACCAAAGTTGTTCAAATTATGCCCCTGGGGTGAAAAGAGGCCCTGCCCCGGGGGGTCTCAAGTTTTACGTAGACTTATATAGGAAAAAAAAAAAACTTTAAAAATCTTCTTGCCTTAAACTGCATGGCATAGGCTTTTGATATTTGGTATGTTGCATTGCCTAGTGTTCCTCTACCAAAATTGTTCAGATTATGCCCCTGGGGTGAAAAGAGGCTCAGCTCTAGGGTTACCAAATTTAACATAGACATATCTATAAGGGAAAAAATCTTCCTATCTAAAAGTTAAAAGCCTAGGCTTTTGATATTGGGTTTGTAGCATTGCTTAGTGGATCTCATACAAGATTGTTCAAGTTATGCCCCTGGGGTGAAAAGAGGCCCCGCCCTGGTGGGGGAGGGGGGCACTTGATATATGAGTTATACAGGAATAAATTCTTCAAAAATTATCAAATCATATTTCCTAGAGTGCTTAATCATAATTACCTGATGACCCAAAGTGATTAGGGGTCACTTGACTGTGACCTTGACCTACTTTCTTGTTTTTTAAGATACAGCCTTGAAATTTGGATGACATGTACAGTTTTTCACACCAATCTTAAACCTGACTCTTGGTGACCATGAATGTGACCTACTGACCTACTTTCTTATATTTTAGCATCAGTTTGCCATTTTAAACATGTGGCTCATATTACTTAGGTGAGCGATTCAGGGTCATCATGACCTGTTGTTAGAGTTATGGCCCCTGAAATAGTAAAAAAATGCACATTTTCAGCTTGGGACGCGCCTAGCTCAAAAAGTATGTCATATAAATTGATAAAACCTTGCATGAGTCTTTATCATGATATGAACTTGCGCACTTCCTATTTTTCGTCTAAGTCTGCCCCGTATTTTTAGAGTTATGGCCCCTGAAATAGTCAAAAATGCACATTTTCACCTTGTGACAGGCCTAGCTTAAAAAGTATTTGATATAGATTCATGAAACCTTGCGTAGGTCTTAATCATGATATAAACTTGTGCACCTCATACTTTTTATTTGTGTCTACCCCCTATTTTCAGAGTTATGGCCCCTGAAATAGTCAAAAATACACATTTTCACCTTGTGACACACCTAGCTCAAAAAGCATTTAATATAAATGGTTAAAAACTTGCATAAGTCTTTATCATGAAATAAACTTCACATCTCTTATTTTCTTGTCTGTCTCTACCTCCTATTTTTAAAGTTATGGCCCCTGGAATTGTAAAAAATGCACATTTTTACCTAATGTGCCCAGCTCAAAAAATATTTGATGTAAATTCATGAAACCTCGCTCAAGTCTTTATCATGATGTGACCTTGCACACTTGGTATTCTTCTTGAGAATCTTAGTGCTAATTACAGAGTTATGGCCCTTGAAATAGCCAAAATAGTGGATTTTTGTTTGTGATGCTCATAGCTCAAAATAGTATATGGCCTAGAATAACGAATCCTTTTCATAAAATGTTTGTTGAGGCTATACCCCATTAAGACTGCAAACATTTGAATTATTATGTCTCCCCCAGGAGACATATTGTTTTTGCCCTGTCCGTCCGTCCGTCTGTCCGTCCGTACGTACGTCACACTTCATTTCCGAGCAATAACTGGAGAACCATTTGACCTAGAACCTTCAAACTTTATAGGGTTGTAGGGCTGCTGGAGTAGACGACCCCTATTGTTTTTGGGGTCACTCTGTCAAAGGTCAAGGTCACAGGGGCCTGAACATTGAAAACCATTTCCGATCAATAACTAGAGAACCACTTGACCCAGAATGTTGAAACTTCATAGGATGATTGGTCATGAAGAGTAGATGACCCCTATTGATTTTGGGGTCACTCCGTCAAAGGTCAATGTCACAGGGGCCTGAACATTGAAAACAATTTCCGATCAATAACTAGAGAACCACTTGACCCAGAATGTTGAAACTTCATAGGATGATTGGTCATGAAGAGTAGATGACCCCTATTGATTTTGGGGTCACTCCGTCAAAGGTCAAGGTCACAGGGGCCTGAACATTGAAAACCATTTCCGATCAATAACTAGAGAACCACTTGACCCAGAATGCTGAAACTTCATAGGATGATTGATCATGAAGAGTAGATGACCCCTATTGATTTTGGGGTCACTCCATCAAAGGTCAAGGTCACAGGGGCCTGAACATGGAAAACCATTTCCGATCAATAACTGGAGAACCACTTCATCCAGAATGTTGAAACTTCATAGGATGATTGTACATGCAAAGTAGATGACCCCTATCGATTTTGGGGTCACTCCATTAAAGGTCAAGGTCACAGGGGCCTGAACATTGAAAATCATTTCCGGTCAGTAACTTGAGAACCACTTGACCCAGAATGTTGAAACTTAATAGGATGATTGGTCATGCAGAGTAGATGAACCCTAACGATTTTGGGGTCACTCTGTGAAAGGTCAAGGTCACAGGGGCCTGAACATGGAAAACCATTTCCGGTCAGTAACTTGAGAACCACTTGACCCAGAATGATGAAACTTCATAGGATGATTGGTTATGCAGTGTAGATGACCCCTAACGATTTTGGGGTCACTCTGTTAAAGGTCAAGGCCACAGGGGCCTGAACATGGAAAACCATTTCCAATCAATAACTTGACAACCTCTCGACCCAGAATGTTGAAACTTCATAGGATGATTGTTCATACAGAGTAAATGACCCCTATTGTTTTTGGGGTCACTCCGTTAAAGGTCAAGGTCACAGGGGCCTGAACATTGATAACCAGTTCTGATCAATAACTTGAGAACCACTTGACCCAGAATGTTGAAACTTCATAGGATGATTGAACATGCAGAGTAGATGATCCCTATTGATTTTGGAGTCAGTCAATTAAAGGTCAAGGTCACAGTGGCCTGTTCATGTAAAATCATTTTTTGGAAATAACTTGAGAACCACTTGACCTACAATGTTGAAACTTAATAGGATGATTGGACATGCAGAGTAGATGACCCCTATTTATTTTGAGGTCACTTGATCAAAGGTCAAGGCTACAGGAGCCTGAACAGTGACTTGAGAACCACTAGGCCAAGAGTGTTGAAATTTAGCAGGATGACTGGACATGCCAAGTAGATGATCCCTATTGCAGCCAACCATCAGTGTCTCTTTGACTTTCGCTCCTGACCCCTATTGACTTCTTGCCTATAGGACTTTGCATTTGGGGAGACATGCGCTTTTTTACAAAAGCATTTTCTAGTTTCCCCTTATTTATGACAAATGTACCAGTGGGGGACACACCCTGTGTCCTACAGAAACATTCTAGTTAACTTGTAATTTTACTGAATTAAACCATGTAATATCAAAAAAGGCATTTCCTTCAATCTTTTTTCCGGATATATAGTAAAACGTTTTCTGGTTTAAACAGTTTCAGTTAGACCCTCAACGACAGATATCACTGGCAACAAAGAAATGATTGCTACAGGCCAAACAGCATTATCATTGACATGTACCACAGGATCCTCTAACCCTGCCTCTGATATTAGATGGAAAAAAGGTTCTGTAACATTATCTAGTAATCGTTCATACACGGAATCTGCTGGAGACAATAATGGATTGGTGAGATCACAGCAACTGATACTGTACCCAACACGGTATATGGATGGTGATAGCATATCGTGTGAAGTGTCAAATACAGAGTCAGAGTCTGATGTTGTGGATACCATTACACTCAAGTTGAAATGTAAGTTGTTCTAACCGTACCAGTGACTTAAGATTCTTATGAATGCCATGTTTAAAACACCATTCAGCTAAATCAAGATTTCTTAAGAACCAGGAATTTCAAATTTCACCAGTTTTCTAAGTACAAAATTGACCATAATTCTTACAGGGTGCACAAGAGGAGGACTGTTTTTAGCTCACCTTTCACATAGTGACAAGATGAGCTTTTGTGATCACCCTTCGTCCGTCGTCTGTGCGTCCGTGCTTGCGTGCGTCAACAATTTCTTGTCTATATCTTGTCTTGTAAATTTGTGATTTTATTTTAACCAAAATTGCACACAACTTGTATCACCATAAGATCTCGGTTCCTTTCTTGAACCGGCCAGATCCCATTATGGGATCCAGAGTTACGGCCCCTGAAAGGGCCAAAATTAGCTATTTTGACCTTGTCTGCACAATAGCAGCTTCATTTATGATTTGATTTTTACCAAACTTGCACACAACTTGTATCACCACAAGATCCTGGTTCCTTTATTGAACCGGCCAGATTCCATTATGGGTTCAAGAGTTATGGCCCCTGAAATGGCCAGAATTAGCTATTTTGACCTTGTCTGCACAAATGCAGCTTCATTTATGATTTTATTTTAACCAAACTTGCACACAACTTGTATAACCATAAGATCTCGGTTCCTTTCTTGAACTGGCCAGATCCCATTATGGGTTCCAGAGTGATGGCCCCTGAAAGGACTAGAATTAGCTATTTTCACCTTGTCTGCACAATAGCAGCTTCATTTATGATTTAAATTTAATCAAACTTGCACAAAACTTGTGTCACCATAAGATCTCGGTTCCTTTTTTTTGAACCGGCCAGATCTCATAATGGGTTCCAGAGTTATGGCCCCTGAAAGGGCCAAAATTAGCTATTTTGACCTTGTCTGCACAATAGCAGCTTCATTTATGATTTGATTTTAACCAAACTTGCACACAACTTGTATCACCACAAGATATTGGTTCCTTTCTTGAACAGGCCAAACTCCCATCATGGGTTCTGAAGTTATGGCCCCTGATAGGGGCTTGGGGCTTGTTTTCCCTATATGGCTATATAGAAAACTTTGAAAATCTTCTTCTCAAAAGCTACTGGTCCGTTTTCAAAATAATTTTACACAAATGTGCCTTGGATGACCTTCTACCAAATTCCTTGAGATAATTTTGATTCTTCGAAAAACATGGCGGCCCGCAGGAGACACTCATTATCCCTATATGGCCATATAGAAAACTTTAAAATTAAAACTTCTTGTATGAAACTTCTGGCCTGATTTGAGAATAATTTTATTTAAAGTTACTTTAAGAAAATTTCAACTATATTTTCTCATAATTCTTTTGATTGATCTTCATTATGATCTTTTGACCTTGAAGACTTGTCCTTAAGTGCAATGATAACAGGTGAGCGATACAGGGCTATCATGGCCCTCTTGTTGAATTTATTTCACTTATGATAATACACAAGTGTACAGAGCTTCAAAGCTACAGCTTTTTATACGCCCGAAGGGACGTATTATGTTATGATGTTGGTGTCCGTCTGTCCGTCCGTCCATCTGTCCGTTAGCAATTTCGTGTCTGCTCTGTAACTCTTGAACTGCTGGAAGGATTTCAAAGAAACATGGCAGAAATGTTCACCACACTGAGACAACATGCAGAGCGCATGTTCCGGATGACTCGCTTTAAGGTCAAGGTTACACTTTAGGGTCAAAGGTCATATATGACTTTGCTTTGTGTATATTGCTCTGCATTGCAGTGCTCTTGTTTTTATTTGGCAGATCTCTTTTTTGTTCACTTACAATATTTTTTTTTTAATTACTTCCCTTTTATGTTACTATAAATAGCTTATTTTGAAACTTTTTTATTATTGGCCGTAGGGAAAAATCGAGACCACTTTTCTGTGGTACAACATAGATGGAACCTCCAATTTTTAGGTGTATTTTTACATACCTTAGCCTGGGAAGCCATTGATAATATTTGTGCTTTGTTAGAAGAAATCATACCTAATACTTATGCATTAAAGACCTAAAGCGCTAATTAGTGTTAATTGGCATTCATCGAGTTTCTGATATTATCATTGTCTGGGGACATCTGATTGAGTTTCCATGTGACACTACTGATTATCGATTTTCTATAATTAGCCTAATTAACATGCAGGCCTCGACCTTAGCGGTGGACCGTTGGACCGATGCAACCAAAATAATGGCAGGTCCACTATCAAAAGTTGGGTAGACCTACGGTCAACCAGTTGTCAGTCATGGTCTGCAAATAAAATAAAACCCTTAGAAGTGAAAAATAGGGGGAAAATCGTACCCATATCGGCGAATTCACAAAACGAATGTTGATTTTGCCATAAGTACGGCATTCTACAGTTATAAGCATTGGCGAGTTTAAGTAAGGACTGAGCACGAATGGACTACTCCACCGATGGGGCGAGTGGTTTTTACGTGGTAACTTTACCAAATTGAGAAATTACATCAGGCAAAATTACCTGGATTGACTGGAATTTACCCGCGAATCGTAAAAATATCAAAACGTCATGCTGGTAATTTTCCATTCCACAAGCACGTGCGCCCTATCGTAATATCTAATTTACATCGCGGTTACTTTTGACACAAAAAACGCGCGTAGTGCATTCATTTTTTAATATAATCGCTTCAAATTTTCAACACCGCTTGAGAACTAATACAGTTTGAATTCTATAACAATTTTAATAAGATATCGACAGGAATGTAGGCAAAATTCTTTAAAAACGATCAAATTTTCATATAATGTTTTGTAAAATTTCAAACAGCGCGATCTTGATTATTTATTTCTTTCTTAAAGTAAATAAATGGTACATACTATGGTAATAAAATTCAGACTTTTTACTAGAAAGTACAAAAAACACAATTAAAAAATCTTAAATAATGAAAAAGGGCAGCAATTTAAATACATGGAGTAAAACGATTTTTGGCAAACAGATTTCTGTTAGCGCGGCAGAATAGGTTACGTGACCTGGTGAACGTAAATAGAAATGTGGTTTTAATATAAAGCACTGCAGTATGATGTCGTTGTGGTTTTTAATAAGTTTTAAATGATTCTTTGTACATGTATTTTTTGACACAATACTTTGTTAGATATTCTTCTCAAACAATAATGTAAATTTCTTGAGGGCAAATAGGTCACAGAGGTAGGATATCCACTATCATCGTTCACGGTTTGACACATTTACATGTCAGTTTATTCGGGATATTGCACATTCGCTTTATAAAAATTAAAGAAAAAACTTTTTTATTGATTTCTTCTCAACAATTTAAGGAATCGAGAAAGTACGATCAGACAGTGATGTGTCACATGGCGCGAAAACATGACGTAATGCCATGATAATCTCGGGCAACTATACCGCTTTGATCTCTATTTCAGATGCCATAATAACCGACACACTTCTTTTAGCTCTTTGAGGGGATGTTAATTGATGATGAAAACAAGGCCAATTACTAAGTTTATCATCAGAGTAATTACCGATAATTGTTAATGTTTTTTTTTTCACTTTCAACACGGGTCGGGTGGATGATGATTATTGTGTCCATATTTTGGGACACTTTTCAAAATAATCATTTTTCGGGATAACAGATTGCTACAGTCTTCCATTTTTAATTATTTTAGAAATAAGTCCTGTTCGTTTGAGTGATATGAAGTTATGACGTCTACAACATCACAATTTATGTGATAGAATTGGAGGTCCACTAAAGTTTGAGCAGGTCTACTAGATTTTAGCAGTTGGTGGACCTGCTGGCAACTGCTAAAAAAAGTTAAGGTCGAGGCCTGACATGTGATCATATTTGCGCTTGTTTGAAACGAAAAGGAGGCAATGCTTCCGAAAATTCGGCAATTTTCGTAGATCACTAGGTCTGCATTAATATAACATCTTGATAGCTATGACGCAAATTAAAGTTTATACTGACATATTTAAAAGTTACAATTTGCTGGAAAAGCTATTGGAGGTACAAAAAAAAAAACAACTGAAAACTGTTTTATTTGATTAAACGCCTATTTTTACGCAAATCATATTCAATGGCGTTTTACAAATACATAAAAATACGACAAAAATTAAGATATTTAATGACATATAACATAAATGAGCATAAATACCATTGTGAATAAACTATTTAGTAAGCATTAAAAAAAAAAAAGATCAGACATCAGATAAGATTAATAAAGTATTAGAATATTAAGATACAGTAAGACAGCTGTTTGTTATTAAGTAAGAATAAGTGGGTTATTGCGACATGTCCAGAAGTTATTACAAACAACTGTATTTTGTATTTGTTATAACATAGTTCATTTTCGAATGTATTTACACAATAAAATCATCCAGTTCACGTTACTTCAGTTTCTTAAAAATTACAGTCACAGTCTCTAAAAGAGTGCAAAGTAATCTCCAAAATAATGAGTTCTCAACTTCTTTTTGAAAACATCTGTTGAGTCCGAGTTCCTTATTTCGAGAGGCAATTCATTCCAGAGTTTAGGTCCAACAGTACCAAAACTTCTGTCGCTGAACGTTTTGCGCTTGTTGAAAGGAACAACGAAACACCCAGTAACGGAGTTTGAAGAACGTAAGTTTCTTGTCTGTGTTTGTTTTATGAGAAGTTCAGAAAGATATTCTGGAGAGTTTCCAACTGAACAATTATACATGTAGGTGAGCATTTTGAATGTGATTCTGGCTTTGATTGGTAGCCAGTGAAGGTCATACAGCGCTTGCTTGGAACTGTCATATTTTCTTCGATTTAGGACAAGTTTTGCACACATGTTCTGAATTTGTTGCATTTTGTTTACTTCGCTTTGAGCAATACCATACAGAATGACATTACAATAATCTAAATGGGATATCACCAAATACAAACTAGTATTTGTCTATGGCCCGGAATTGTTCGGAAACCTTCGGAAGTACACGATTCCGATCTGTCTTTCCGTGAGAATTCCTTTTCTATTTTTAGCCATGGATTATTGTTTTCAGAAGTTATCGTCCTTTATCAAACACCCGCATTCGGGTGTAATATAGGTGGTGATACGGTCGGAAAACAGGTTTCCCCAGGCTGTCAATTTGCAGGTAGAAACAAAAATTAGAAATTGTCAGACTTGATTCCCAGGCTATACATTCCTGTACCTGATAAGGATTTTTTTCTGGACTTTGAGTATTTTTTTTTTGTGGACTTTTGTTTTTTGAAGTTTTCCTTTTGTTGTTCCAGTCCTTTTGGCTACAACAGTCAAGTTCTTTAAATTTTGCTCCCATCCTATGATGTAACCCTTCGGGCGTATATAGCCCCGCTTGGTGGAGCTCTTGTTAGTATTACAAGTTAAATTACAGTATCGGAGTGTTCTGGGGTGCATTTCATAAAGAATCTTAGAACTGTTTTTGCTCCTAAGTGCAAAACTAGGTGAAAACTGCGTTTCAAGAAAAATCTTAAGTCACACTGTGTAAAATTACGCCTCAGGGCACCCCTAACTTTTATCTTTTGTCTTAGGACAAAAACTATGTGAGAAAAAAATGGCGGCACCCATGTATTTTGCGCTTTTCAATTATTTTTCCACTATAAATCCCGAAAAACTTGGCTCAACTGATAAGCGATTTTGTAATACACTTTCCAATACTGTGAAATTAGTGGTGACGCAATGAAAGCTTGAAACTTCATAGGAAGGTTGATCATGACTAGCAGATGACCTCTATTGATTTTGAGGTCAGTAAGTCAAAGGTCAAGCAAGTTCGGCTTTGACATTGGCTTAGTTCTGTGACAAGGCCATATTGTGGGGGTATAATTCGTCACTCCTGTGACAACTCTAGTTTTTCCTGCTTAAACATGTCAGAAATTTTTACTTTATCACTTTCTAAACAATTTTGATTATAAAACAGATTTTGCTTTTAGCACTTTGCGTTATGGGCTATTGTTAAGAAACACCTTGGCTTCCTTGGCTGCTTAAGTGTGAAGCCCAAGCATGTTCTTAAGTAAACTTCTTAATTCTTAAGTAAATGATTTCACCTTTTTGTTACAATAATTTTCATTGGTTTAAATATAAAATTACTTTTAAATTTTTATTGGCTAATATGGTTACCCTGGAGATTGTCCTTGAAAACTTATAATTTGTTTTTAGAACTAAAAATCAGTCTTCTTTGCAATGTCGAACAAGCAACATCGCTAAACTAAATTGACAGTATAGAATACAATTTTGCTGCTTGTCTTAGATGTGTTTATCCTTAACTGTATTTTGAACTTAGAACTTTGATAACATTTGGAAAACTGGATTATACTCAATTTTATAACATTATATAAACTGCACATTGGTGTCCATCATAAAATAAAAGATTTAATTACTGAACTGAAACATGGAGTTTATCATTTGTATAACCATTCAGGGGCAATGACCCCACTCCAAAATATCTGTTGACTGATCGGTCTTCGGTGGTCATTTACCACTTGAGTATAATTTCCCTGCAACTATTTGGAGCCGCCGAACCGACGGTCACAAATAACTCCAACACTGTTTTAAATGTCTTGTATTGAAATCAACACAAATATAAATAACAAATAAATAACGAGTTCCTTCGACAATTAAATCTTGACTTCAAAATTAATGTCCAAACGGTTTTCCATATAAAAGTTTACTTTTTACACAACTACAGGTATTCCTGACATAAATTCTAACTCTGCAGAGATTGTCTTAGTTCTTACTTTTGAGTCCTAATATTTTCTTTTTAGTCCCCTACTGGTTGAAAACCAGTTTCGGAGACTATAGGAATGCGCTTTTCCGTCATTCCGTCCGTCCGCAATTTTGTGTCTGGTCCATAACTCTTTTTATCCATGAAGGGATTTTAATATTACTTGGCACAAATGTTCCCAATGATGAGACGATGTGTCCTGTGCAAAACCCGGACCCCTAGCTTAAAGGTCAAGGTCACAATTGGAGGTCAAAGGTCAACAGGGCTTTTTTCCTGTCCGGTCCATAACTCTCCCATCCATGAAGGGATTTTAATATCACTTGGCACAATTGTACCTCATAATAACATGATTTGTCATGCACAACTTTGAGACCCCTAGCTCAAAGGTCAAGGTCACACTTAGCAGTCAAATGTTAACATGGCATGAACAGGGTCTGTTTCGTGTCCGGTCCATAACTCTTTCATCCATGAAGGGATTTTAATATTACTTGGCTCAAATGTTCCCCATGATGAGACGACTTGTCATGCGCAAAACTCGCACCCATAGTTCAAAGGTCAAGGTCACAATTTGAGGTCAAAGGTCAACAGGGCTTTTTTCCTGTCCGGTCCATAATTCTCCCATCTATGAAGGGATTTTAATATCAGTTGGCACAATTGTACCTCATAATAAGACGATGTGTCATGCACAACTTTCAGACCCCTAGCTCAAAGGTCAAGGTCACACTTAGCAGTCAAATGTCAACATGGCATTGAACAGGGTCTATTTCCTGTCCGGTCCATAACTCTGTCATTCATTAAGGGATTTCAATATTACTTAGCACAGATGTTCCCCATGATGAGACAACATGTCATGCGCAAATGCCGGAGCCCTTGCTCAAAGGTCAAGGTCACCATTGGGGGTCAAATGTCAATAGGGCTTTTTTCCTGTCCGGTCCATAACTGTGCCATCCATGAAGGGATTTTGATACTACTTAGCACAAATGTGCCTAATGATGAGGCAACTTGTCCTGCGCAAAACCCGGACCCCTAGCTGAAAGGTCAAGGTCACAATTGGAGGCCAAAGGTCAATAGGGTTTTTTTCCCGTCCGATCCAGAACTTTGTCATCCATCAAGGGATTACAATGTTACTTGGCATAAATGTTCCCCATGATGAGACGACTTGTCATGCGCAACACCCAGAACCCAGCTTAAAGGTCAAGGTCACACTATGAGATCAAAGGTCAATATGATTTTTTTCCTGTCCAGTGTATAACTTTGTCATGCAAAACAGGATTTGAATATCAGTTGGCACAAACATTTCCCTGGATGAGACAAGGTGTTGTGCCAAAGCCCCGGCTCTAGGTCTAAGGTCAAGGTCATACTTAGAGGTTAAAGGTCAAATTCAAGAATGACTTTGTCTGGAGCATTTCTTCTTCATGCATGGAGGGATTTTGATGTAACTTGGCAGAAATGTTCACCACTATGAGGCACACTTTTTTTTGAATTATGTCCCTTTGTTATTACTATAAATAGATTATATTGTAACTTTTTTATTACTGGCCGTAGGGAAAAATTGAGACCACTTTTCTGTGGTACAACATGCATGGTACATCCAAAGTTTAGGTGTATTTTGATCTATCTCTACCTGGTAAAGAGTTTCTTGTGGACTTATATTTTATAGATTTTTTTTTTTTTTTTTTTTTTTTTTTTTAGGGTTAATTTCACTTTGTTGTTACTATAAATATCTTTTATGACAACTTTTTGTATAATCGGCCAAAAAAAAAATCCAAATGAAAACAACTGTACGTTTTTATATTATGCAAATTTTAATCCAAGTGCTTTGTTATATTATATTGTATATATAGTACAATATTGTTTATACATCATTGACAGATATCAGTTCATTATGTTATACTGCAGAAGAGAAAATTAGGTGCCTTCCAGTAGGGGACTTTGTATTGCATGGCAATACTTCATTCACTTGTTTTTCTTCATTCAAAACTATGCTTTATATAGCATATTATGTTGGCAAGGGAACATATGCCAAAGAACATTTCTAAACAAGTATTAAACAAGCATAGACTCTTACAGTGAGAATTAGTCAAGATAAATTTCAGTTTGTATAACAGTTAATCATACATAATCATTATACCAATCAACATTATAATGAGCATAATATCAATGTTTTTAACACAATAAAATTATACAGTAAAAGCTAAAACATATTAGGTCCAGGTTAAAACATGTCTGTAAATTAGTTAGAAATCTTTTAAGAGGATAATAATAAGTTGTAACAAAATTTGATTTTTCTGAAAATACATATTCTAATAAGATAATTTTGAGAAAATCAAAAATCAAGTTATAATTCCTGTGTTTAACTTTTGAGAGAAATATTGCCACAGAAAACCTTGTGACGACTGTAATTTATAATGCTTAATAGTTGTCCATGCTATTAAAGAGAATTCCTATAGTTTTTTTCCTTTCATAGAATTTTTTCAAATTGACATATATGATAGGAAAATTTGTGCTGAAAACAATGAACAAATAAAAACAAGGGGTCACAAGGCTTGTTTTTGTGAAAAATTGTTTTGAACACACCCACTGTTGCTGAAACTGCCAGCGATTTTCAACATTTTCATAATTTTCTGCTTTTTTTTATAAATACCAACCAAAATATATATCAAGACAGCACAATAAGGTTTATTCTTTTTATAGATTTTATTATATACTTACTTGATATCATAGTCTTATTTGTAATACTATATCCTTACAATAATGGGTACAAATGAAAAAAAAATCTTGTTTCATATTCACTTTTGTGAACATTTTTCAATGAAAAATACCCATGCATAGCGAAGAATATTTTTATGCCCCCGAAGGGAGGCATATAGTTTTTGAACCGTCTGTCGGTTTGTCCGCAATTTTCGTGTCCGGTCCATATGTTTGTCATCGATGGATGGATTTTCAAATAACTTGGCATGAATGTGTACCACAGTAAAACGACGTGTCACACGTAAGACCCAGGTCCGTAGCTCAAAGGTCAAGGTCACACTTAGACGTTAAAGGTCATTTTTCATGATAGTGCATTGATGGGCATGTCCGGTCCATATCTTTGTCATTCATGCATGGATTTTAAAATAACTATGCATGAATGTGTGACACAGTAAGACGACGTGTCGCGCGCAAGACCCAGCTCCGTAGGTCAAAGGTCCTAAACTCTAACATCGGCCATAGCTATTCATTCAAAGTGCCATCGGGGGCATGTGTCATCCTATGGAGACAGCTCTTGTTTTTAAATTTGAAAAAAACTGTTTCATAGAATTTTTTCCTGTTTTTCTTGTGTATAAATAATTGTATTGTGAGCATAAAAATATCTTAAAATGTATGGGTCACCAGGCTAAATTTTATGTTAAGACCGCTTGAATACAACACCTGTTCGGATGGAAAATGGCGCGAACCTGACCAAACTGATTACATGTATATCGGCTTTTTTAAATTTTTTCTATAATTGAATACTAAATAATCTGAAAGGTGATATTGTCTTATCAGTACTAAGTCAATTGTCTTACATTATATGAACAGCACTGTCTTTGTACTAAAATGCGATGTGAAAACACAACCACAAAAATGGCGAGATACCTGTCAGACATGATACTTGTCAATACAACGGAAACCAGTATCAACATTTGATTACTGATAAAACTTATCAAAAATGTTATTTCATTCAAGATTCCTCATATTTAAGATTGTCTGTCACATGTTTCAACAAATGCTGACTTCACTTCAATTTTCCATAGAAAGTGTCGTCTGCGCAAAAAGATGCGCATAAAAAATTCCCTTTAAGATGTTCTTTGTAATCATTATTTTAATTAATTTTTATTCAAAGAAGCAAACCCAAAAAATGTCGAATTAAGGAAATATTTTATTTGTTTGTTCTTAAATACTTGTTACAAATACATCAATTATTCAAACTGAATAGCATATGTTCAGTAATTTGTATATCTACATTGGATATATTTTAGCTCACCTGAACTTGTATCTAAGTGTAGGCATATAACAGGATGATATCACACCAAAAGCTACCGTGGATACATTGCTATCTCATATTATCTTACTCCAGGGTTGTATACCTTTCCAAAAATCACTATGAGAATTAATCCCCCAAGATGGTACCAATCAACCCTATGGCTCATCTACTAATAATGCTTGAGCAATACTTCAGTGAGTTAAGACTATAGCAAATATCAATGTACTGTCGATATTTGAGAGGTGATGATTATCAACAAAAAAGTCTCCAATGACAGTCCTAGTCATTTTGTCTGAAAACATGCTAAGAATCCAGTTATCCCATGTTAAAATCTTTGATCCTTAGAAGAAACTGTTTTACAAATAGATCTGGTGGACTTCATGCATGCTCCTCAGCAGATGTACTTCCAATAGCATTGGCTTCTAAATGTTCAAGTTATAAAATGATGAATGTACATTTTATACACTACTGTAAAAGCACATATTTTCCCTGGGTTAAAATTTCACAAATTTAAATTATACTAATGGTGAATATTTAAGCGAGGATTAATTTTCAGGAGAAGTAGGGCCTCGTAAATATAGCGAAAATTAAAGCTTCGTGAACATTATTTTCTGCTTTTAAAGTATACACAGATGCCTAAGCTGTCAACATAAATAACTATTTTACATGAATGAATTATTTGACATTTGATGAGCAACTTAGACCTTGATTTTAAGATCAAATAAAATTGTGTGAGATTGGATTAAAGTGCCAGAATGGAGGAGTCCATAATCTCTGAATCAGTCCAGTATTTTCTTCCTTCTGTAAAGGGTTAGACCATACAAGAAGATAGATAGATAGATAGATAGTATTAAAAGACTGGCAGAAAAAATACAGCGCAATAAAAGAGGCAACTTGTGTCCCAACTGCTCAAGCTCTGTCAACATGTCAATGATTTTCTATCGTTTCTAAAAATACAGTCTAACCCCTTTTAAGCAACCAGCCAGGGGAAACAGTCAGTTTGGCCGCTAAAGTGAGGTGACCGCTGATCGGAGGGGCAGCCAGAATGTTTATATATGTCAGACTTCTGACCGGTTTTCAATCATAACTTAATGCCCGTTTCTTTTTAGCTCACCTGTCACATAGTGACAAAGTGAGCTTTTGTGATCACCCTTCGTCCGTCGTCGGTCGTCCGTGCGTCAACAATTTCTTGTCTGCACGATAGTGGTTTCATTTATGATTTTATTTTAACCAAACTTGCACACAACTTGTATCACCACAAATCACGGTTCCTTTCTTGAACTGGCCAGATCCCATTATGGGTTCCAGAGTTATGGCCCCTGAAAAGGCCAAAATTAGCTATTTTGACCTTGTCTGCACAATAGCAGCTTTATTTATGATTTGGTTTTTACCAAACTGGCACACAACTTGTATCACCATAAGATCTTGGTTCCTTTCTTGAACTGGCCAGATTCCATTATGGGTTCCAGAGTTATGGCCCCTGAAATGGCCAGAATTAGCTATTTTGACCTTGTCTGCACAATAGCAGCTTCATTTATTATTTTATTTTAACCAAACTTGCACACAACTTGTATCACCATAAGATCTCGGTTCCTTTCTTGAACTGACGAGATTCCTGTATGGGTACCAGAGTTATGGCCCCTGAAAGGGCCAGAATTAGCTATTTTGACCTTGTCTGCACAATAGCAGCTTCGTTTATGATTTGAATTTAATCAAACTTGCACAAAACTTGCCAGATCCCATTATGGGTTCCAGAGTTATGGTCCCTGAAAAGGCCAAAATTAGCTATTTTGACCTTGTCTGCACAATAGCAGCTTTATTTATGATTTGGTTTTTACCAAACTGGCACAAAACTTGTGTCACCATAAGATCTTGGTTCCTTTCTTGAACTGGCCAGATCCCATAATGGGGTCCAGAGTTATGGCCCCTGAAAGGGCCAAAACTAGGTATTTTGACCTTGTCTGTACAATAGCAGCTTCATTTATGATTTGATTTTAACCAAACTTGCACACAACTTGTATCACCACAAGATCTTTCTTCCTTTCTTGAACTGGCCAGATTCCATCATGGGTTCCAGAGTTATGGCCCCTTAAAGGTCCAAAATCGGCAATTTTGGCTTTTGCAGCCATATAGAGACTTCGTTTATGGTTTTATTTGATACAAACTTCCAAAATATCTTCAACAACAATAAATCTTGGATCCATGACAAATCAGATCCAGGCGTAGGTTCCAGAGTTATTTTATATCTAATTACCTCCCCTGATTGTAATCAAAATGGATTTATATCAGTAAGTACTTATAGGACTTATTTGAAATTTCATTATTGTTATTAGTTGGACTGAGACAATCAGGGTAGATAACTATGGACTGATTTTATGTCAAATTACCTCCCTTTATTTCAAATTAAAATGGGTATATCTCCATAACTAATGAAGATACTGATCTGAAATTTCATTTATGCCAACAGATTTATTTGGCAGATCCTTCTTTTGTTCACTTACAATATTTTATTTTTTTAATTACTTCCCTTTTACGTTACTATAAATAGCTTATTTTAGTAACTTTTTTATTATTGGCCATAGGGAAAAACCGAGACCACTTTTCTGTGGTACAACATGGATGGTACCTCCAATTTTTAGGTGTATTTTGACATATCTATACCTTGTAAGAATTGTTTTTTCTTTTTGGTTGAATTTCTTCCCTTAGTTGTTCCTGTCCTTTGGATTTAGATATTTTTTCTGAGGACCTTCTTGTCCTCAAGTGCAATGATAACAGGTGAGCTATATAGGGCCATCATGGCCCTCTTGTTTGATTTACTCGTATCATTTTACTAGAATACATTGACGTTCATTTATTACTTCGCAATACTTCCTTGCAATCGACAACTCCGGTGTGTGTTATAGTAAACAACAAAAATTGTCATTTTTCGCCATTTCAGTAAAGGGAAACTACTCTATGCGCTTTTTGTCTAGACTAGAATCAAACATCGCCGTTACGTTCTGTAAAACATCGATTGGTTTATATTTCTTTTAAAACAAAATTTTATTAGTATTTTGAGAAAGAAATATAAATAAAATCACAAACCTGTTTATACTGATTAAAGATCGAGTAATATCTTTTACCGAAATCAAACTGTGATTAACAAAATTGACAAAAGGTGACATGCCGATAATTACTGGCTATTTGATCATGAAACTTTTTTGATGAAACTTGGCACAGTTGTTCACCATCATGAGACGGAGTGTCATGCACAAGAACCAGGTCCCTAGGTCTAAGGTCAAGGTCACACTTAGAGGTCAAAGGTCAAATTCAAGTATGACGGCGGCGTCCACAGACCTTGTCCGGAGCATATCTTCTACATGAATGGAGGGATTTTGATGAAACTTGGCACAGTTGTTCACCATCATGAGACGGAGTTTCCTGTGCAAGAACCAGGTCCCTAGGTCTAAGGTCAAGGTCACACTTAGAGGTCAAAGGTCAAATTCAAGTATGACTTTGTCCGGAGCATATCTTCTTCATGCATAGAGGGATTTTGATGAAAGTTGGCACAATTGTTTATCATCATGAGACGGAGTGTCTTGCGCAAGAACCAGGTCCCTAGGTCTAAGGTCAAGGTCACACTTAGAGGTCAAAGGATACAAGAATGAAAACTTTGTCCGGAGCATATCTTCTTCATGCATAGAGGGATTTTGATGAAAGTTGGCACAATTGTTCATCATCATGAGACGGAGTGTCATGCGCAAGAACCAGGTCCCTAGGTCTAAGGTCAAGGTCACACTTAGAGGTCAAAGGATACAAGAATGAAAACTTTGTCCGAAGCATTTCTTCTTCATGCATGGAGGGATTTTGATATAACTTGGCACAAATGTTCACACCACAAGACGGAGTGTCATGCGCAAGAACCAGGTCCCTAAGTCTAAGCTCAAGGTCACACTTAGAGGCCAAAGGTCAGATACAAGAATGACTGTCCAAAGCATTTCTTCTTCATGCATAGAGGGATTTTGATGTAACTTGGCACAATTATACACCATCATGAGACGAAGTGTCATGCGCAGTTCCCTTCTTTAGAATTACTTCCCTTTGTTGTTACTATAAATAGCTTATATTGTAACTTTTTCATTACTAGACATAGGGAAAAATCGAGACCACTTTTCTGTAGTACAACATGCATGTTACATCCAATTTTGAGGTGTATTTTGACCAATCTCTACCTGGTAAGGATTTTTATGTGGACTTACAATTTTTTTTTTTTGGAATTTTTTTTTTTTTTTTAAAGATTAACTTCCCTTAGTTGTTACTATAAATAACTTATATTGTAACTTTTTTATAATTGACTGTAGGGAAAAACGAAGACCACTTTTCTGTGGTACAACATAGTTGTTACTTTCTAATTTTAGGTGTATTTTAAGGTATCTCTACCTGGTAAGGAGTTTTTTTGTGGACTTAGAAAAACAAAAGAATTACAATGATTACTAAACAACCACAAAATTAAAATTACATCTGCAAATACAGGTGCTAGAGTAAAGAAATTTGCTGTGACAGGCGTATATTGTGACATTCTGGCACTCTTGTTAACACATAGAATTCCAACTAAAATATCATAATCATTAATTATTATCAAACTGCCGCGAAATAAACAATCCGTCGCTAAATAAAGAAATGTACATGTTTTCAGATACGTCTTTAGTGCTCGAACATTCACGAAATTTTGGAAGAATAAAAATGATTGGCCGCTGATAGGGGTAAAAATGGTGGCCGGGATGCCAAATCATTGACCGCTGACCGCGGATGAGGGGTGACTGCTGAAGAGGGTAATAAAATAGAGTAAAAATCAATGGGAGTGTCACAGACTGACCGCGGATGAGGGGTGACCGCCGATCAGGGGTGACCGTTAGGAGGGGTTAGACTGTATACCATTATCTGAACTTGTTTTGCCAATATTTTCTTGTATGCCTAAATATAGATAGATTGGTGTAATGCTTGCTACACATATTTGACTTTGATTTCTGCATTTTTAGCCCACCATCATCAGATGGTGGGCTATTCAAATCACTCTGCGTCCGTGGTCCGTCGTCCTTCCATCCGTCAGTCCATCCGTTAACAATTTCTCATTATCGCATCTCCTCAGAAACTACTGGGGGGATTTTTATCAAACTTTGTCAGAATGATGTATTGGTACCCTAGTTGAGTCCCCCCTGAAAATCCGACTGGTTCAAAAAAATTTGAGTGAGTTATGGCCCTTTGTTTATTTTTATAATTTACATAGATTTATATAGGGAAAAACTTTGAAAATCTATTTGTCCAAAACCACACGACCTAGGGCTATGATATTTGGTATGTAGCCTCATATAGTGGTCCTCTACCAAGATTGAGCAAATTATTTTCCTAGGGTCAAATCCCCGGCAGTCACATGGTTTATATAGACTTATGTAGGGAAAATCTTTGAAAAACCTCTTGTCCAAAATGGCAGGGCATAGGCATGTGACATCATCTAGTGGTCCTCAACTAGGTTTGTTCAAATTAGTCCCTAGGGTCAAATATGGCCCCACACTGGGTCACATGGTTCATATAGACTTATAAAGGGAAAACTTCTTGTCCATAAAATTGCAACATTCAAATTTTGATCACATGTATAGTTTTGAGAGGCAAGATGAACCTTGACATGAGTTGACCTTGATCTTGACCTAGTGAACTACTTACATATTTCTGTAGCTACAGCCTTCAAATTTGGACCACATGCATAGGTTTGTGTACTGAAACAATCTTTGACCTTGCCATTGACCTAGTGACCTATTTTCAGATTTTTAAAGGTGGACCACATGCATAGTTTTGTGTTCTGAAATGAAATTTGACCTTGATTTTGACCTAGTTACCTATTTGATTTGAAATTTCACATTGATTTTTACCTAGTACCTACTTTCACATTTCTCAAGCTGTAGCCTTCAAATTTGAAGCACATGCATAGTTTTGTGTACTGAATTGAACTTTGACCTTGAAATTGATCTAGTGACTTACTTTCACATTTCTCAAGCTACAGCTTTCAAATTTGGACCACATGCAAAGTGTTGTGTACCAAAATGGAATTTGACCCTGATTTTTACCTTGAGCTAGTCTTGAAATTTGGAACATTCAAAAATGGCTCATTGGTGGGCGCCAAGATCACTCTGTGATCTCTTTTCTTTCAAATTATTTAAATTCCTCGTTAGATTCTCCACTTGTTACTATCCGAAGTCAACAACAGAACACACTAAGAGAAGGCGAAAGGAAACAGCTGTCTTGTAAAGTAAACAGTAAACCATCAGCTACTATAAAATGGTACCACTGGGACAGTTTGATATTTGAAGGAACACCAGTCAGCAATGTACTGAATTACAGTTTTACACCTATCAACAGAACACACTATGGAAATTATAGCTGTAGGGCAGACAATGGAATAGGCGCAGAACATCAGGAGAAAATCTCTATTACAGTTACATGTATGTTTTTATCTACATGTTTATGGTCTTGTATTTGTTTCCTTTTCATTAAAGCATTTATTTTCTTTGGTAAGATAACCAGTTATTATGTTCAAATAACACTTCAAATAAAACTTGTTTGACTGAAACAATACTATTGAATATTATACTTATTATTACCTGTTCTTTACTAAACAATAGCATGTTGTTGCAGTTAAGCCTCTTACAACAACAATATCAGGAAACAGAAATATCATTGCTAATGGACAAAATACATTACCACTACTGTGTACATCTGGAAGTTCAAACCCGATATCAGACATAACATGGAGAATTAACAGTGTCATCACACCAAGTAACGGAAGTCTATCTGATCAGAGTGCGGAATATGGCGGACAGAAACGTCGGCAGAGACTTACATTGACCCCAACACGTGACAATGATGGTGACAGTATTTCATGTGAAGCTCAAAATAGCATAGGAACATCTGAAATTAATACAGTGAAACTGGATCTAAGATGTAGGTCTTGTGATAAATTTTACTATCTTAAGTACATGTACTTAATTTTCTATTTTCCTTAATTGTACCAACTTAATTTTCTGTCACACAAATTCTTGTTCCATGTTTGTTAGTATAATCATTTTTCGACTAGATCTAACATTTTCTATCCAAGAGTTGGTACTTTTTATATGCCCGTTTGAAAAACGGGACGTATTATAGGAACGCCTCTGGCGGGCGGGCGGCGTCCACAGACTTTGTCCGGAGCATATCTTCTACATGCATGAAGGGATTTTGATGAAACTTGGCACAGTTGTTCACCATCATGAGACGGAGTGTCATGCGCAAGAACCAGGTCCCTAGGTCTAAGGTCAAGGTCACACTTAGAGGTCAAAGGTCAAATTCAAGAATGACTTTGTCCGGAGCATATCTTGTTCATGCATGGAGGGATTTTGATGAAAGTTGGCACAATTGTTCATCATGATGAGAAGGAGTGTCATGCGCAAGAACCAGGTCCCTAGTTCTAAGGTCAAGGTCACACTTAGAGGTCAAAGGATACAAGAATGAAAACTTTGTCCGGAGCATTAATTATGTCTCCCCCAGGAGACATATTGTTTTTGCCCTGTCCGTCCGTATGTCACACTTCATTTCCGAGCAATAACTGGAGAGCCATTTGACCTAGAACCTTCAAACTTCATAGGGTTGTAGGGCTGCTGGAGTAGACGACCCCTATTGTTTTTGGGGTCACTCCATCAAAGGTCAAGGTCACAGGGGCCTGAACATTGAAAACCATTTCCGATCAATAACTAGAGAACCACTTGACCCAGAATGTTGAAACTTCATAGGATGATTGGTCATGAAGAGTAGATGACCCCTATTGATTTTGGGGTCACTCCGTCAAAGGTCAAGGTCACAGGGGCCAGAACATTGAAAACCATTTCCGATCAATAACTAGAGAACCAGTTGACCCAGAATGTTGAAAATTCATAGGATGATTGGTCATGAAGAGTAGATGACCCCTATTGATTTTGGGGTCACTCCATCAAAGGTCAAGGTCACAGGGGCCTGAACATTGAAAACCATTTCCAATCAATAACTAGAGAACCACCTGACCCAGAATGTTGAAACTTGATAGGATGATTGGTCATAAAGAGTAGATGACATACAGTCTGCATATGCAATCTTGTGTGTGCCTAATCTACCAAACCCTTGTACACAATTTAATGAAACTTCACACAAGTCATCAGTACCAACCCTAGTTGTGCATGGTGAATGTTACATTCTTTTAGGTAAATATTCTGCATAGTTATGGGACTTTATTTTTTGTTACTATACTGTATACATAGTCTATATATATACAGTCCACATAAATGCAATCTTGTGTGCGTCAAATTGCAATGTACTGTGTTAGTGCATGGGGGGGGGGGGGGGGGGGGGGGGGGGGGGGGGGGGGGGGTGGGGCCTACATTCATCACTTTTAGTGATAGCTGTAGTTTTTTCTTTTTCTAGATCAATTACCAACCTCATTGGGTCAAGTCCCATAACTCTGACATGTATTTTGGGTAAATTATGACCCCTTTTAGACATAGAAAATTTTGGTTAAAGTTTTAATTCTGGTTAAAGTTTTACTTTCTGCAGAACAGATGCAGATATTAAATTTAAACATCACATTTGCCTTCGGGGTTATAAAACTAGTTGATTGCATCAGGTCCCATAACTCTGACATGCATTTTGGTCAAATTATGTCCAAAACTAATGAAGATACTGGATTGAAACTCTATAGGTATTTTAACATTTACGGTAACTTTTTCCTTCTTCTGGGACAATAATTTGAATAGTCCAGCATTGGCTGTCTTACGGACAGCTTGTTTCCAATAGTAATGAAACCTGGTCAAAATGTTTGCATTGATAACTTAGTCTTAACGCACTTGCGTACAACAAAATCAGTACAAATTGCAATTTTGGATGAAGGAGCAGTCACATGATACAAGATTATCCAGTTTAACAATCATGTTTTGCATGTTAAAAACCTACTGCTTCTATCTAAAACTATTTCGTTAAGTTCTTCCATATCTATAAATTGCATACCTCGGATCCGAAAAAAACCTTTGTTATAATTTTATTTTATGCTTCTATGAACTTTACACTGATTTGAAAGTGTGACAGATCCCACTGAATATTCATACAGCAGACTGTCAAGTTGGCCCTATTTTTCCTACTTTTCCCTACTTTTTTTTAGCTCAATTTTTCAAAGAAAACTTAGAGCTATTGCACTCGTCCCAGCGTTGCCATTGGTTAAAGTTTTTGATGAAGTCAAATATCTTTTGACTTGAAAATTGAAATAGTTATTTACTATCAAAGTCTACACCAGGAGAAACAATCCTCATTACTCTGATTTGAATTTTGATAGAGTTATACCCCTTTTTAACAAAATCCCAACTTTTACTTTACTTTAAAAAAAAACTGCTCCTACTTCTCGCTTTATTATTTTCTGGGTAACAGCTTGAAAGCCTGATACAGGAATGACAGATGCCCTTGAACCAAAACCTGAAAAAAAAAACGTTTGACTACAGCATATGGACGCGTATGGACGTAGCATAGGGTTTAACTAAAACAGATAAACTCTGATTTATTCCTCGGAATATCAGAATACTAACTTTATCCAAGTATGCAAGTAATTGTCATAAAATGAGTTGTAATTACTAATCTTTGCATTTATTATGTTAGTATACATATTCACATATTTTTCGAATTTGAAAATTAAGTGTTACGAAGCGTTAGTGAAGCCTAGAAGTGGATTTTCCCTTCGATAAAACCAATCTTTCTATATGAAGTCACATGACTTAATGCTTCACTGAACTGTTCATTATGCTACAATAATGTTGCGACATTTGTTCTGCACTATACTGCGTAACCTGCAGGACTTTTTATACGCCCGAAGGGACGTATTATGTTATGACGCTGGTGTCCGTCTGTCCGTCTGTCCGTTAGCAATTTCGTGTCCGCTCTGTAACTCTTGAACCCCTTGAAGGATTTCAAGGAAACTTGACACAAATGTTCACCACACCCAGACGACGTGCAGAGCGCATGTTCCGGATGTCTCGCTTCAAGGTCAAGGTCACACTTAGGAGTCAAAGGTCATATCAGTTTGTTTCGTGTCCGCTCTGTAACTCTTGAACCCCTTGAAGGATTTCAAAGAAAACTTGACACAAATGTTCACCAAAACCAAGACGACGTGCAGAGCGCATGTTCTGGATGACTTGCTTCAAGGTCAAGGTCACACATTAGGGGTCAAAAGTCATATCAGTTTTTTTTCGTGTCCGCTCTGTACTCTTGAACTGCTGGAAGGATTTCAAAGAAACTTGGCAGAAATGTTCACCACATTGCAACGATGTGCAGAGCGCATGTTCCGGATGACTCACTTCAAGGTCAAGGTCACACTTAAGGGTCAAAGGTCATATATGACTTTGCTTTGTGTATATTGCTCTGCATTGCAGTGCTCTTGTTTTTATTTGGCAGATCTCTTTTTTTTACTTACAATAATTTTTTTTTGAATTACTTCCCTTTTATGTTACTATAAATAGCTTATTTTGAAACTTTTTATTATTGGCCGTAGGGAAAAACCGAGACCACTTTTCTGTGGTACAACATGGATGGTACCTCCAATTTTAAGGTGTATTTTTACATACCTGTACCTGATAAGGATTTTTTTGTAGACTTTGAATTTTTTTTTTGTGGATTTGTTTTTTGAAGTTTTCCTTTTGTTGTTCCAGTCCTTTGGGGCTTGAACAGTGAAGTTCTTAAAATTTTGCTCCCATCCTATGATGTAAGCCTTCGGGCGTATATTGCCCCGCTTGGCGGCGCTCTTGTTAATTCAGTGCTTGCTCTTGGGTAAAAAAATAGATCTCACGGCAAATAGAAAAATCATGTTAACGTGCAAAAGGTCACACTGTTTACCTATAATACATGAAAGAAACCTGGTCAAAATGTTTGTAAAGTTTGAAATGGGTCAAAGACTAAGTCACTGTAAGGAATTATAGGAATATTTAACAAACCAAAGGACACATTGTCTACTAATCATCATAAGTTAGAATACTAAAGCTATGTCATAAGATCATACCATAGAAAAATATTGTTAACAAGTGGCCACTCTTATACTTGATGATTGATCATCATAGATTATTCTGACTAGGCTACCTGATGTCAAAAACTAGGTCACTAGGTCAAGTAACAGACACTCAAGAGACCACATTTTACCTGATCTACATAAAACTTTGTCAGAATAATTTTGATCATATTAGAAACATGTTTTTAGGGCCCTAAGGCCAAAAACTGGGTCAGATCATAGAAAACTATTTTTAATACTCTGTAGGCCATATTTATGTCTCCCACCACACAGTAGTGTGGGAGACATATTGATTTACTCCAGTCTGTGTGTGTGTCTGTCTTTGTGTCACAAAGCTTGTCCGCACTCTAAGTCGAACATTTCTCATCCGATTTTCACCAAACGTAAACAAAATGTGTTTGACCATAAGACCTCAGCAAAGTTCGATAACTAGCCAAATCGGTCCAGGCATTTTGGAGTTATGGCCCTTGAATTACCAAAAATCGGCCTTTTTACTCTTGTCTGCAAATAGAGCAGAAGACCCTGTTGTTTTTTGGGGTCACTCCATCAAAGATCAAGGTCACAAGGGCCATTACATAGAAAACCATTTCCAATCAATAACTTGAGAACCACCAGTTGACCCCGAATGTTGAAACTTCATAGGATTATATTGATTTTAGGGTCACTATGTTAAAGGTCAAGGTCACAGGGGCCTTAACATGGAAAACAATTTCCTATCAATAACCACTTGACAAGAATGTTGAAACTTCATAGGATTATTAGAAAGAAAGAGAAGATGACCCTTATTGATTTTAGGGGGCCTCCGTGGCCGAGTGGTTAAGGTCGCTGGCTTCAAATCACTTACCCCTCATCGATGTGGGTTCGAGCCTCACTTGGGGCGTTGAATTCTTCATGTGAGGAAGCCATCCAGCTGGCTTACCGAAGATCGTTGGTTCTACCCAGGTGCCCGCTCTCGATGAAATAATGCACGGATTGGCACCTGGGGTCTTCCTCCACCATTAAAGCTGGAAAGTCGCCATATGACCTATCATGTGTCGGTGCGACGTTAAATCCAACAAAAATTATTGATTTTAGGGTCAATCTGTTTAAAGGTCAATGTCATAGGGGCCAGAATAAGGAAAACCATTTCCGACCAATAACTTGAGAACTATTTGACCCTAAACCTTCAAATTTCATAGGATTTACAGAGTAGATGACCCTCAATCACTGGTGGTGGCGGGGGGGGGGGGGGGGGGGGGGGGGGTGGGGGTGTCACTCCATCAAAGATCAAGGTCAAAGTGCCCATCCATCCGTCACACTTCAATTTTGATAAATAACTAAGGAACTATTCGACCTAGAATTTTCAAACTTCATTTGAAGTTTGGGCTTACAAAATAGACGGCCCCTATTATTTTTAGTTCACCTGAGCAATGCTTAGGTGAGTAATTGTGATCGCTCGATGTCTGGCATCTGTAGTCTGTCTGTCGTCTGTCAACATTTAGCTTATGTATGCGATAGAGGCTGTATTTTTCAATTGATCTTCATGAAATTTAGTCAGATTGATTACCTTGATGACATCTAATTCAAATTTGAATATGGGTCATCTGGGTTACAAAACTAGGTCACTAGGTCAAATCAAAGAAAAACCTTGTGTATGCGATAGAGGCTGTATTTTTCAACTGATCTTCATGACATTTTGTCAGAATGATTGCCTTGATGAAATCTAGGCTGAGGTTGAATATGGGTCATCTGAGTTCAAAAAGTAGGTCACTAGTTCAAATGAAAGAAAAAGCTTGTGAATGCGATAGAGACTGTATTTTTCCATTGATCTTCATAAATTTTGGTCAGAATGATTGCCTGGATAAAATCTAGGTCAGGTTCTAATATGGGTCATCTAAGGTTAAAAAATAGGTCACTAGGTCAAATCGAGGAAAACCCGTGTGTATGCAATAGAGGCTGAATTTTTCAATTGATCTTCATGAATTTTGGTCAGAATGAAATTGCTTTGATGAAATTTAGGTCAAGTTCGAATATGGATCATCTGGGGTCAAAAAGCAGGTCACTAGGTGAAATCAAAGAAAAACCTTGTGTGTGCAATAGAGGCTGTTTTTTTTTCAATTGATCTTCATGAAATTAAGTCTGAATGATCGCCTTGATAAAATCTAGTCAGAGTTTGAATATGGGTCATCTGGGTTCAAAAACTAGGTCACTAGGTCAAATCAAAGAAACACCTTGTGTATGCAGTAGAGGCCATATTTTTCAATTGATCTTCATGAAATTTTTTGCAGGCCTTGATGAAATCTAGGTCGATTTCAAATATGGGTTATCTGGCGTTAAAAGTAGATCACTAGGGCATCAAAGAAAATACTTGTTTAAACTCAAGAGACCACATTTTTGCAGACCTGTTTACATTTGCGGATTGTCCGTAGTTTCTACGAATTTGAATTTGAAAATACAGACTACGATTTATCAAAAAATTAATATGGAAAATTGCCTCAGAGATCGGCAAATTGGCAAAATTGCAATTAAAATGGCGCTTTAAAATCCAAAGTGGCGAAGTATACCTTTGTTCTAAATCATAACCTTTTTAGAACTTTGACTGGTTCTAATAATTTGCCTTTAAGTCAAGTCGCAAAAAAAATCGAAATGATACTCATTCTTTGTTTTAGATAACACATGTAGTAAACACCTGGACTCATGTGATTGCTGTTTGCATTCAATTAGCGGATAAATTATCGGATGAGGAATAACCACTTACTGCTTTGTTTTAATTTCTACTGAATAAAGGATTTTTCGAGAAATAACCAAATCGGGGAAACATTAAATTGTATTGTTTTCTTTATGTTTTTGAAATCGAAAGTAGATCGTCTGCGACCGTGTCAAACTGAAGTTTTTCAGGAAATGATATTAATACGAGGTAATGTTACCGTAAACTTTAATGTCGGATACTGCAAAATGCTGCTAAACTGTCTTCTCATCATCAAAATTTGTCAAACCTATCTTTGAAACTGGAGATTTAGGCGATGTTTAGAAAAATATGATCATATTCGGATATAATATTTTTGGATAATTATCGAGACACTGTGTTCTGAAATTTTAACATTCAAGTAATATACATGATTAATGTTATTGTAACAGAAATAATTTTAAAATTTATTTTCATAACATATACATATATCAGACTTATATTCTGCTGGAGGCATGACCTGAAAATAAAAACACGTAGTGTCAATAATTCATATTTTGGATATTGTAATAGGTAATATCTAGAAATTAAAACCTGACATTTTCAGTCGGAAAATGCACAAAGTGCTGTGTCAAGGGCCTACATTTTCAAAAATTTTCTTGGGGTGATACTAAAAGCCCTTCATGCAGGAGTGGATATTCCTTCCACACCCTCCACCTGAATTGCAACTTTGCAGTTTTATGTGCCCTTTTACCAGCTGCAACCCTTTTCATTTCAAAATGTGACTGCAGCACTATTTTACTAATGGAAGTTACAAAAAAAATAAAAGCAGGAGGGAACACCCCTCCCCACACCCACTCTTCTACCAACTGAATGAAAGTGGCTTAAACTTTTTTTTATCCCATTGTGGGCCCTGTCTATCTACATGGATCAAAGTGTGGTGCAGACTTAAATTTGCAAGATACTGCATTAAAATAAAGGACAGATTGCCAGCAGTATCACTGCGAAAAAAGGGTCAATATACGGGAGTGTACGGTCCCATATATTTCGAAAATACGGGAGTATATGGGATGTATATTACAAATATACGGACCTAATATACGATCCTGTATTCGGAACATCTAGTATACGGGAAGTCCGTATATTTGTCATGCATATATGGGATCCCGTATACGCCGAATATACATAAATTTTTCCCATATACGTCCCGTATTTTAGAATATACGGAACACGTATACGAGCCTGTATATTCCGAATATATTTAGTATACGGATCCCGTATTTTTGTCATATACGGACTGTGATTGCATCTAATATACGGGGCATATACGGACTTGTATTTTCTAATATACGGGCTTCGGATTTTTTCCGTATACGCATGATATTACTAAGTATACGGCTCCTGTACTGTTTTCTTATATCGGGGCATATTCGAAACTGTACTTTTTTGATATTACGGGCTACGGACTAGTCCCGTATATGCATGGTATATGCAATATACGGATCCCGTACTTGTGTCAGATACGGGGAATATACAAAACTGTATTTTTTACTATACGGGCTACGGCCTAGTCCCGTATATGCATGGTATACGCAATATATGGATCCCGTACTTGTGTCATATACGGAATGTATTTGCATCTGATATACGGGGATATACGAACCTGTAGCTTTTGAAATACGGGTCAGGTTTTTCCCCATTTATGCAAGATATGCAGAGTATACAGATTCCATATTTGTGTCACATTTAGACTGAATTTGGTTTTCATATTCGGGGAATTCACGGACCAGTATTTCTAAAAGATACATTTACCAGACTTTTCCCATATATGCACTATGTGTAGTATACAAATCCCGTATTTTTCTTTTATGTGAACTGATTTCGTATATGGGCACACACTGAAGGTGACAAAATGAATGTCAGTCATACCTACAGCAGAATACGGTATGTTAGAAAAAAGCAAGACAAAGACAGGGTATGAGAAAAAAAAATTCATATTGTTATTCAGAATTGGAGACATGTCAGATTAAATTAACATTTTATTCAACTAAAATACTTTTTAAATCAAGTTTTTCAAACGATTATGAATCATTTTTATTTCTTGTCCATGCCGCGCCATGAGAAAACCAACATAGTATCACTTCTTTTACTACTGTCTGTACATGTTTTCGTTATTCCCATGAATGTTGATTACCGCTATAGGTTTTTCGATTTGCCGTCTGCTAAGAAGAGCAGTACACCCCTTCTAATGTCTGAAGATGTATTCAAAACGAGCGCTTTAAAAAGACGCATGTTGGTTCTGTGCTGGAACACGATATGTAAGCAGGTTATAAATGATGAACCCCATGGAAATATTCAGTTTTCTGATCTCAATAAGTACAAGCTTTTATCTGTTGTTGCGAATGTCACTGAGAACGAATGGCTCATCCGGGCTGTCTGTCTGCATCTGTTGATCAAACTAGTAGAAACTTCACACATAAGTATACCGTATAACCCCGTTTAAACGCCCCCGGGGGCGATGCATTTTACGAAAAATTTGATCCGAACAATGTCAGTAACTCGTATAAACGCCCCCCTGTTCATCCCAATTCATGCACTGACATAACCCTATTCGTAATCGTACTGGGAATCTGTGTAAAGTCGCGCGCTGAGTGACATCATCCGAGTTAAATTCGATCAATACAGTAGCGTTTATAGCGTGGCATATTCAGTACTTTAATACACACAGTAGATTTATTTGTGCCATGCCTGTTGACGTGTTTAAAAGTTTGTGTTAATAGTGTGGTTTTTTTTTAAAATTCATTTGTATTGTTATGGAATTGTTATTATCTGGATATTATTGTGTCTGATCTAGGACCAATTTTTGAAGGTAAGATTTTTTTATTTTCCCCAAAAAACGTGGGGGGGGTGTGTTAATTAGAGGGGGGGCGTTAATACGGAGTTATACATTATTCTCTATCGTGAAAATACATAGTCGTCCCGTTTTCTGATCCCAGTAAACAACTCTTGTGTCAACCTGGAATAAAAAAAATGCATGCATTAAAAGTTATAAAAATGGACTCTTGCAATTCATAGATACTGATAATTATATCTATTAAATGATGTGAAAATTATGACGAATAAAATGACATGTGGGCAGGGATGACGACATCATTTAAGTGTCAGAACGCACCATACTTATTTGTCGCGAAAAGAAATTAGATTATCATTAAATGTGCCGTTGATATTTTCATACAAGTTTATCTACAGTGATTTATTTGTATTTTATGGTTATATTACGTTAAAATCTATCTCCCAATTATATCTAATATAAAATGCATGGTGTTCATAGTGCCGTCACACGTTTTTTCCGGCCAATCTCACCTCATTTTGATTGATTGTCTTCAAAACTGACATACAGTAATAACATAGTACCGAAGAGTCTTTTTTCAAGAGAGATTTTACCTGTCACAAAACTTCAAAAGCACAAAGTGCGGTAATGGGAGCTAAATAACACCTCCCCATTTTACTTCCTACCAAAATTTCGACAAATACAACAGCCATTCGGTATAAATGAAACCAACGCAGCGTTACGTAAACTAGGGCTAAATTGTGTTCCGTAACCTGTCTGCCTTACTCAATCCTCCGTGTTAGAACTTATTCCAAAATGCCCATAAATCTTTTGTACGTTTGATAAAATATATGAGATGACTAACAGTCGCATTGTTAGGCTTTTTTAAATTTAATTTTCATACATCTCTTTAACTTTGCGACGAACAGTTCTGAACGATATATTTGCCCTCTAAACCTTTTTAATATTTGGTTAAACAATCTGAGAGTTTCCAGATTTCCATTTCGCGGTCAGTCAATATTCTTAGACAAGTAAAATTTCATCATAAACGTCTCTCTCTTTATGTTCAAATCACTGTTTTTTGTGTTGTGTGCTTATGCATCTTGGTTTGTTAATTTCAGCAAGAGGGGTTGCGTTTTTTGGGTATTACAACTTGCAAACACCAGTAAGTCCACTCTTCAATTTGTTGTTCTCTCTTGGTTAATACTGATCTGGAGGAAAATGATCTCTAAAGTCCATAGATACATATAAAGACCTAAGCTAAATATAATAAATAATATCAAGGGCAAGAAGGGCGTAAGCGGGCGGGGCGACGATAAGTAGGTACAGAGAGACGCTCCTCACATGGAGTGGCGGGCGCATCGAAGTCTGGGCTCATCAAAGAGGGGAGGTGCTGTCGCATATAAGGAAGGTCAGAGGGGAAGGGAGAGGGAGGAATGAGGGAAAGGAAAAAAGGGAAGAGGGGGGAGGGAAAGGGGGAAAGCAGGACAACATAATCGATTTCATTCCTAAAAAATGACCACTTTGTTTTTAGAATGATTGGTTTTGCACGAGCGCATGTTATTCGTGCACGTGAACAGGCCTGGCTAGAGTAACAGAAAAAAAAACGGTAGATCATGCAAGATAGACCTTCCCGCAAGATGTTTATTGTTCTCACAGTTTTTTTTTTTTTCGAAATATATAGCCCCAGGCAAACCGGCTTTAATATTCCTTAATCAATATTCCTTAAATGCACAGGATATACTTTACGATAAAATTCACAAATGACATCTACGGATTTAAAATATTGAAAGGAGGTTCGTTAAAAGAAGAATTATCAGTTTATAAAGGATAAGCGAAATTGTACATTATGAAACTTAAAATAGGAATTTTCGTTTCTATATAAACTATTTTAAAATGTCATAATATTATATAGAAAAAAGATGGTCGCGCCGGGAATCAAACCCTGACCCAGTGGGAAATTAAAAAGTTTTCCGCTGTCGTTACCAGCAATGAAGGGTTTAGGGGTTTAATGCGCGTTTAAATACAAATTTATCGTAAAATTAGTTTAAAACATCTAATTCTCATGTGTTTCCGCAACTTATACAAATTTTAGTCTGTCAGTATACGTAGCATATACACCATTAATTTCCACATTCTTCTGTCTTTATATCGTCTTTTTTCTTTCTCTCGGGGATTTAGCTTATATGATTTTTGCACTCATGTCAGAAATCTTATGACAGACGGAGGAATCAGTACAAACTATTACCCAGCCTTAGAATTAACAGTATAAGATATCGTAATGGACATGTTATAGAGTTGCTATACTGAGTAAATATCGAACAGTAAAGATCATGGCCCAAATTTTCACGAAAAAAATTTAAGGTATCATTATTTTTACTGGGGTAGGGGAAGCGCAATGGTAAAAAGCTCGAATTTTTAAAATGGTGATCCCCCTCCATTTTTCTCCTTTTTTTTTTGGGAAACGATAGTGAATGAAATCATGTACGCTTTTTCAAATTGTTAGGTATTTGTTTGTATTTTTGCAATTATTCTGTTAAAGCACTTTTTAACGTGTATAAGTGCATGAAAAAAGTGCTATATAAATGTGGGTATAATATAATAATAAAAAATAAATATAATAATAAAGTACTCATTTTGCGCCCTGCTGAAAAAAATACGTTTGTGGTCATATTTGAAGATTTTAACAGCTGCAAATGGAAGTAAAACAGAGGAAAAGAATAAACTTTACAGTCAATCGGAAATATCGTCGACTTTAATTTGTGAAAATGTCATAATGGTCCGTTAAAAATCGATTTAAAACAACAGACAGCAATTACTTATTGTTTGTACATGATGGTCCTGAAAGTAAATGTTTGTTTTAGATGTTAATATGTAACGCTTTTTTAATATGTTAGATACATATTCATATTACTAAATATTACTTTTATCTGACAACAAATAAAGTATTATATACATATTCGACTTGTTCCGCATTTCACTTTAATATTAATTTAAACTTCATTCAAGTACATTTGTTTAGTAAAAACCGTTCGCCTGTAAATGCATAAGATAAATATTTTAGTGACCAAGGCTATTAGTTATCGATTCACCCCACCCCACCCCCCTGTTACTACAACAACAAAAACTTATACGGAAATCAACAAATTGGATTATTTGTTCTTAGGTAAGCTCTCCCGCTTTATCGGTTTTAAAGAGTTACTAAAAGTTGGTTATGCAAAGTTCTATAGTATATATGCATTTTTAGGTCACTATAAATTCTTAAAACTTTCAGATTAATAATCAGATTCTACATAATATGAATTTTTATTATTACCTACCTTTTTTGATATAATACTTGAAAAAAATAATACGCATCACAACCGCTACATAGATTACAAAGTCTGTAGGATCAAGTAATCGGTAATAGTATTAATTTCTTCATACTGACACTGATATTTTCGCAGAAAACATTTTCTCTCTAGACAGAGGCAAGAGATGTTGTAATTTTTAGCTCACCTGAGCAATGCTCAGGTGAGTTTTTCTGATCGCTCGATGTCCGTCGTCTGTCTGTCTGTCAACATTTAGCTTGTGTATGCGATAGAGGCTGTATTTTTCAATTAATCTTCATGAATATTGGTCAGAATGATAACCTTGATGAAATCTAGGCCGAGTTCGAAAATGGGTCATCTCGGGTCAAAAACTAGGTCACTAGGTCAAATCAAAGAAAAACCTTGTGTATGCAATAGAGGCTGTATTTTTAGCCCACCATCATCATCAGATGGTGGGCTATTCAAATCACTCTGCGTCCGTAGTCCGTCGTCCTTCCGTCCGTCATTCCGTCCGTCATTCCGTCCGTCCGTCCTTCCGTTAACAATTTCTCGTTATCGCATCTCCTCAGAAACTACCAGGGGGATTTTGACCAAACTTTGTCAGAATGATGTATTGGTACCCTAGTTGTGTCCCCCTGAAAATCAGACTGGTTCAACAATTTTTTAGTAAGTTATGGCCCTTTGTTTATTTCTATAATTTACATAGATTTATATAGGGAAAAACTTTGAAAATCTTCTTGCCCAAAACCACAGAGCCTAAAGCTTTGATATTTGGTATGAAGCATCATCTAGTGGTACTCTACCAAGATGATTCAAATTATATCCCTGGGGTCTAATATGGCCCACCCAGGGGGTCACATGGTTTATATAGACTTACATAGGGAAAAACTTTGAAAAACCTCTTGTCCAAAACCACAGGGCCTAGGGCTTTGATATTTTTGTATGTGACATCATCTAGTGGTCTTCTACTAAGATTGTTTCAAATTATCTCCCTAGGGTCAAATATGGCCCCGCCCGGGGGTCACATGGTTTACATAGACTTATATAGGGAAAAACTTTGAAAATCTTCTTGTCCAAACCACAAAGCCTAGGGCTTTGATATTTGTAATGTAGCATCGTCTAGTGGTTCTCTACCAAGTTTGTTAAAATTATCCCCCTAGGGTCAAATATGGCCCCGCCCTGGGTGTCACATGGTTCATATAGACTTATATAGGGAAAAGCTTTTAAAAACTTCTTGTCAATAACCTACAACATTCAGATTTGGACCACATATATGGTTTTGAGTTGCAAGATGAACCTTGACATGAGTTGACCTTGATTTTGACCTAGTGACCTACTTTCACATTTCTGTAGCTACAACCTTCAAATTTGGACCACATGCATAGTTTTGTGCACTGAAATAAACTTTGATCTTGATTTTGACCTAGTGACCTACTTTCACATTTCTCAAGCTATAGCCTTCAAATTTGGACCACTTGCATAGTTTTGTGTACCGAAATGAACTTTGACCTTAAGATTGACCTAGTGACCTTCTTTCACATATCTGTAGCTACAGGCTTCAAATTTAGACCACATGAATAGGATTGTGTACCAAAACAAACTTTGACCTTGACATTGACCTAGTGACCTACTTTCACATTTTTGAAGGTACAGGCTTCAAATTTGGACCACATGCATAGATTTGTGTTCTGAAGTGAAATTTGACCTTGATTTTGACCTAGTGACCTACTTTCACATTTCTCAAGCTACAGCCTTAAAATTTGGACCACTTGCATAGTTTTGTGTACCGAAATAAACTTTGACCTTAAGATTGACCTAGTGACCTACTTTCAAATTTCTCAAACTACAGTCTTCAAACTTGATGCACATGCATAGTTTTGTGTACAAAGAACTTTGTCCTTGAAATTGATCTAGTGACCTACTTTCACATTTCTCAAGCTACAGCTTTCAAATTTAGACCACATGCAAAGTGTTGTGTACGAAATGAAATTTGACCTTGAGCTAGTCAATAAGTCTTGAAATTTGGAACACACAAAAATGGCATATTGGTGGGCGCCAAGATCACTCTGTGATCTCTTGTTCAATTAATCTTCATGAATATTGGTCAGAATGATAACCTTGATGAAATCTAGGCCGAGTTTGAAAATGGATCATCTCAGGTCAAAAACTAGGTCACTAGGTCAAATCAAAGAAAAACCTTGTGTATGCGATAGAGGCTGTATTTTTTAATTGATCTTTATGAATATTGGTCAGAATGATTGCCTTGATGAAATCTAGGCCGAGTTCGAAAATGGGTCATCTCGGGTCAAAAACTAGGTCACTAGGTCGAATCAAAGACAAACCTTGTATATGCGATAGAGGCAGTATTTTTCAATTAATCTGCATGAATATTGGTCAGAATGATAACCATGATGAAATGTAAGCCGAGTTCGAAAATGGGTCATCTCGGGTCAAAAACTAGGTCACTAGGTCAAATCAAAGAAAAACCTTGTGTATGCGATAGAGGCTGTATTTTTCAATTGATCTTCATGAATATTGGTCAGAATGATTGCCTTGATGATATCTAGGCCAAGTTTGAAAATGGATCATCTCAGGTCAAAAACTAGGTCACTAGGTCAAATCAAAGAAAAACCTTGTGTATGCGATAGAGGCGGTATTTTTCAATTGATCTTCATGAATTTTGGTCAGAATGATTACCTTGATGAAATTTAGGCCAAGTTTGAAAATGGGTCATCTCGGGTCAAAAACTAGGTCACTAGGTCAAATCAAGGAAAAACCTTGTGTATGCGATAGAGAATGTATTTTTCAATTGATCTTCATGAATTTTGGTCAGAATGATTACCTTGATGAAATTTAGACCAAGTTCGAAAATGGGTCATCTGGGGTCAAAAACTAGGTCACTAGGTCAAATCAAAGAAAAACCTTGTGTATGCAATAGAGGCTGTATTTTTCAACTGATCTTCATGAAATTTAGCCAGAATGATTACCTTGATAAAATCTAGGCCGAGTTCGAAAATTGGTCATCTGGGGTCAAAAACTAGGTCACTAGGTCAAATCGAAGAAAAACATTGTGTATGCAATAGAGGATATATTTTTCAATTGATCTTCATGAAATTTGGTCAGAATGATTGCCTTGATGAAATCTAGGTCGATTTTGAATATGGATTATCTGAGGTCAAAAACTAGGTCACTATGTCAAATTAAAGAAAAATCTTGTGTATGCGATACTGTTTTTTCAATTGATTTTTATGAAATTTGGTCAGGATGATTGCCTTAATGAAATCTAGGTCAAATTTGAATATGGGTCATCTGAGGTCAAACACTAGGTCACTTGGTCAAATCAAAGAAAAAACTTGTGTATGTGCTAGAGGCTGTATTTTTCAATTGATCTTCATGAATTTTGATCAGAATGATTGCCTTGATAAAATCTAGGTCGAGTTTGAACATGGGTCATCTAGGGTCAAAAACTAGGTCATATCTAAGAAAATGCTTGTTTTATCGCAAGAGACCAATTTTTTGGTCCAATCTTAATGAAAATTCGTCAGAATATTTGTTTCCATGAAATCACTAGGTCAAACATGTTTTACACTGTTATGGGGTGCTTCTTAGGTGAGCGACCTAGGGCCATCTTGGCCCTCTTGTTTTCAAAAGTGCCATCTAGAAAAAAGCGTTATTTCGTCAGATTACCGGTACCCATTTTCTAAAGGAAGTGTCTAGGGGTACGGATCCGTACCTCTAGAATCTGATTCTAGAGGTACGGATACATACCTCTAGACAATCCTGTTACGGGGTTTTCTTGGGGTACGGACCTCCTTTTTCTAGAGATTTAGGGTTTTATATATCTTAAATTTTGTTGAAAATGAAATAAAAAATAAGACTTAACCAGTGTTCGCTTAAAACTTGGATCTATATGGTTTACAGATACCAGCGTTCACCCGTTTGTTTACCTTCTCTTTCAAAAATTAAATAGCCGAGGAACTCCAGATGAATACACTGTTCCGTGCCGATTAGTTTGTTGTAAAATAAACTGTTGATAACAGATAAATGAGTGCATGCAAAGAGCTATAAAAATATAATATGATACTTCTTTTGTGATACTTCATATATCCCTTAAATGAATTCTATTTGAAATTTAGCAAAAAAAAATAAATTAAGCATAATGATATGCACCTCAGTTATTTACGTTTCGAAAGAAAATGTAAAAAACCGGGTGAACGGTGTTTTCTGTAAACCATTTAGGCCCAAGTTTAAGGTGAATTCTGATGAAGTCTTATTTGTTTTTTCATTTTCAACAAAATTTGAAAAGTAAATGACCCTTAATCTCTAGAAAATCAGAGGTCCATACCCCTAGAAAACCCCTTACAGGCTTGTCTAGAGGTACGGATCCGTACCTCTAGAATCAGATTCTAGAGGTACGGATCCGTACCCCTAGACACTTCCTTTTCTAAATATAAAGATTGTAATTATTAACTTCATTAATGCTTTTCCGAGATTCCAGTTTTGATCGAATGAATGAATGTGCGTGTTGCCTTATTCAGCTACCTAGGTTCTACGAAATAAACTTCTATCAGGAGTTGTTTTTGTCCTTGCAACTTTAATCTCGTTTAACCCCAATGGTATTCATCAAATGATTTTTGCACAATATTTTTTTTTTTATTTCAAACACTTGCAACATCAACTTCTGGTGACTGACATCCTTGTAGACTATTGGATGAAAGAATGAATGAAATAATAGTTAAATGATGAGTTGTGAAAACAAAAAGATCAATCGAATGAATGAATGAATGAACTATTTAATGGCTATTCTGAATTTCTTTTTTATATTAAGATTACAAAATTAAACTGACCTTTTTGACGCTTCTGAATTTGTTAAAGCAATAAAACGCAACCCGTGTTTCCGATTAATTGAAATATGGTCTTGTTTGTCACCAAAAAAAATGTTTATTAAAACATATTAAATCAAATAAGTACTTACTCGTGACTTCCTTTCCCTCTGAAATATGCAATATGCAGATTATCGCGTGCGGTCACTTGAGCCAGATGTTATCACCTCGGGGAATGAACGCGCGAAGCCTGTTCTCCACTGATTGGACAGAAGAAATCATGCATTAAAGATCCCACTTAATTTGCGCTAATTTGTGTTAATTGGCATTCATCGAGTTTCTGATATTGTCAATTTGCAGGTAGAAAAATGTTAGAAATTGTCAGACTGGATTACCAGGCTTAGGGTACATGGGCTATCTATCTGATTTAGTTAATATGCATACAATTATTATCAATTAAATGTTGCAGTAAAATTGTTCGGCTGAAATTATATGTACAGTTTATTTTCGTGGAGATGGGTAAATCAGTGTAAATGCTTATATTATTTGGCACTCATTGATCTTTGTCAATAGTTTTCGAGCGTTTTCGTTAATTTTAAGCAATATTTGTATTTTATACAGTTAATCAGTGACAGGCCATCCACATTACCACGGTTATCATTTCTTTAAAGTAAAGTAATGTGATGTTATCGCTACCTGTTTTACCTTTATGAATTTTAATTATTTTCTCTTTAAGTATTTATTTTCTAGTACGCTTGTGACAGGTAACGTGTCTTTTTGTCTAGAATATTTTAAATAATCGACTTTTTTACAACGGGTGAATATGATAACTTTTAACAAATGGACTATAAATATCACGGTGCGTTTGACAAATAAGTGGAAAGTTTGCAAATAAAATTTAGGGGCTACTAGGGGCTCAGCTACCTGCACATGCTACAGTATTTTTTTATGCCCCCACCACTTTGGGGTGGGGGGGGCATATAGATTTGCTCTTGTCCGTCCGTCCGTCCGTCCGTCCGAAAATGTTGTGTCGCGCGTAGCTCTGAAAGTATTTGACGTAGAGTCACAAAACTTTACAGGAATGTTGGTCAGCATGTGTAGTTGTGCACCTGGGGTTTCGCGTCCGGATTCATTCAGTCATGTAGAAGTTATGGCCCCTGACTTTGTAAAAATTGGTCATTTTAATGTTGTGTCGCGCGTAGCTCTGAAAGTATATGACGTAGAGTCACAAAACTTTACAGGAATGTTGGTCAGCATGTGTAGTTGTGCACCTGGGGTTTCGCGTCCGGATTCATTCAGTCATGTAGAAGTTATGGCCCCTGACTTTATAAAAATTGGTCATTTTAATGTTGTGTCGCGCCTAGCTCCAAAAGTATATGACCTAGAGTCACAAAACTTTACAGGCATGTTGGTCAGCATGTGTAGTTGTGCACCTGGGGTTTCGCGTCCGGATTCATCCAGTCATGTAGGAGTTATGGCCCCTGACTTAGTAAAAAAATGGTCATTTTAATGTTGTGTCGTGCATAGCTCCAAAAGTATTTGACCTACAGTCACCAAAGTTTACAGGAATGTTGGTCAGCATGTGCAGTTGTGCACCTGGGGTTTTGCATCCGGATTCATCCAGTCATGTAGGAGTTATGGCCCCTGACTTAGCAAAAAATTGGTCATTTTAATGTTGTGTCGTGCGTAGCTCCAAAAGTATTTGACCTAGAGTCACCAAAGTTTACAGGAATGTTGGTCAGCATGTGCAGTTGTGCACCTGGGGTTTCGCATCCGGATTCATTCAGTATTGTAGGAGTTCTGGCCCCTGACCTGGGAAAAATTGTCATTTTTGGCCCCTGACCTTTTTGGCCCCTGACCTGGGAAAAAAAATGTCATTTTAATGTCATGTAGTGGGGGCATCTTTGTCCCATGGACACATTTCTAGTTTTATATTTAACGTTGCACCGACACAATTATAGGTTATATGTCGACTTTCCAGCTTTGATGGTGGAGGAAGACCCCAGGTGCCCCTCCGTGCATTATTTCATCACGAGCAGGCACCTGGGTAGAACCACAGACCTTCCGTAAGCCAGCTGGATGGTTTCCTCACATGAAGAATTCAAAACCCCGAGTGAGGCTCGAATCCACATCGATGAGGGGCAAGTTATTTGAAGTCAGCGACCTTAACCACTCGGCCACGGAGGCCCCCATGCTACAGTATAATATCAATTAAGAATTATATATGTAATATTTGCAACGCTATTTATGTTAAGACATTGAAAATGAATTTACGGAAATATACGAAATATTCACATGTGCTAGGTCAATACTAAAGGACACTGCATCCATGAGAAATAAAATAGTCTTTGAACAGTGAATACTACGGTGGAATAGAAGGGACATAGGAAACATTTTATTTATCACGTGCGCACACCACATTCGCACATGTTAGATACCACGTGCGAATGTGTTGATTAACACGTACGCACGTAATAACTATCTTAGCCAACAAGTTCGCATGTGATAGCTATCACGTTCGCAGTTGTTAGCTGACACGTGCGAACGTGAAAAATTACCAACGAAACTAATCGAGATATCAGCCTTTTTTTCAAAAAAAAAGAAACACTTACTTCATAAATTACAGCTAACTATAAATAACACTTCCTTATGAAAGACATCCATTTAGAAAAATTGCAGATCTTTCACGCTTTTTCATTGATCAGCTAACACGAGCGCACGTGTTAGTTATCACATGCGCACATGGTAGTATAACGTGCGAACGTGATAGCTGTCACTTGCGCACGTGATAGTTATCACCCGTGCACGTGTGAATTACCACATACGCACGTGGTAGCTATTACATGCGCACAGAAAAAATAAAATATTTCCTATGTCCTCGCTATGCCACCGTACTATACATAGAACATCTGCAGAATTACTTCGAAACAAAAGTCAACGGATATGAAAATATTTTTTGCTTAATATTTATAATTAAGTAACAGCTGAAAGTGAACATTGAACAAAAAGGTATAAAATACATATTTTATAGCTCTTTGAATTATATTAAACTGAATGACTTCGGTTAATTATGTGCTTTCTTTATTACCAAATGCTATGTTATCTACATATGTTGGTTTAAAGGTCCGATCTACCCGGAGTGGGTCTCCGTGGCCGAGTGGTTTAGATCGATGACTTCAAACCAGTTGCCCATCACCAATGAGGGTGAACTCAAGCCTCACTCAGTGTTGAATTCTCCATGTGAGGAAGCCATTAAAGACACTGATTTTGGTATGCCAGGTATGTGGCCTATGGGGATGATAAGGTCTGCGTATTGGCGGCAAGGGCCAATACACAAGTCTGGAGAATTGATAGACTTGCTTCTGTTTATCATAATAAGCTACTGTATAGCTACTGTGCAGGTGATATTTTGTGTACATTCCAAAAAAAAAAAAAAAAAAAAAGCATTTCAATCAATAAAATACAAAACACGACAGGAAATAACCAATTTATCTGTAGGCAATAAAATTTATGATTCTCTGACAATAATTAGGCTGCATGTCAAGTCTACAGGGGTTTTATGGACCCTTATGTCTGGACCAGACAGGATCTTGTATATTGGGGATTAAAAAGTCTGGTATTTGGGGGGGGGGGGGTCACTTATATAGGAGATTTTCTTTGCCTTTAAGCAGATGCTCGCTCGTGATGAAATAATGCACGTTAGGGCACCTGGGGTATTCCTCCACCAAGAAAACTGGAAAGTCGCTAAAGGACCTATAAGTGTGTCAGCGCAACGTTAATCCCAACAAAAACACACAAAAAAACGCCCTACTCTGTCGGTAGCAGACGATACTGTATTAAATCGAACGGAAGGCGTTTGTTCAAATCTTTGGACGCAGACGCATTATATTGATTATTTTGCGTCTGTAAAAATATTAGAATTGATTTCATAAGTAAAGTATCAATACATGTCTTATATACTTTTTCAGTACAAAATATAAATGAATTAGTTCCTCTTTTTTTCTATATGTATTTGCATTGTATGCACAAGCGTTGGAAATGTGCAGAAAAAGAGTTAATTTATGCTTGCATTTGATTTTTACAATGGCGATGATCCATGGATGTATTTATCACTACAAATAAAAAGGGGTGAATTGATTAATCTTTTTCTTTTCTCAATCGGCTATTTAGATTAAATGTTAAAATAAATCGGGAACGCGCTAGATGAAATGATGGATTCATTCATGTTTGATTTTATACCTGTTTTGATCCGTGAATGCTTTTTTCAGTTCATGTCATATTAGTATTAAACATTTCTTTCTTTCAATATTGGCATTCATTCTACATACACGTACAAGTTCGAAAACATGCAAAACGTTTGACCTTTAAAATTGCCGGAGAATATCATTTTCACTACACATATTGATTGCATCCCGTAATTTTGAAATATATAAATCATTTAAATCCCGTATTTCCGGCAAATACGGGAAATATACAGTGTTGTATACCAAGCATATACGGACATATACGTCCCGTATTTTAGAAATATACAAATTATTTAAATCCCGTATTTCCGGCATATACGGGAAATATACAGAGTTGTATACGAAGAATACACGGCAAATTTAATCCCTGTATTTTCGAAATATGCAAACTATACATATCCCGTATATCCAGAATATACGGGAAATATACGAAGTTGTAGACAAAGAATATACGGGAAATGTAAGTCCCGTATTTTCAAAATATACAAATTATTTAAATCCCGCATTTCTGGCATATACGGGAATAATACGGAGTTGTATACCAAGCATATACGGGACATATACGTCCCTTATTTTCGAAATATACAAATTATTTAAATCCGTATTTCCGGCATATACGGGAAATATACGGAGTTGTATACGAAGAATATACGGGAAATTTAATCCCTGTATTTTCGAAATATACAAACTATACATATCCCTGTGTTATAGTCAGTGGTCGTGTGTGGTCATGTTTTTATGAGCTCTGACAATTTTAGTGATTTAATTAATTTTTTCTTGGAGTTTTTAAGTGAAAATTATATCAGAATATTCCTTGGATAAATTGCTATAACTTGGGAAAAATAGATTTGTGCTAAATATATTAGTATTGTGGAAAATTGGATATTAATCAGTGTGTTTTGGCTATATTAACAAAATCTTGATAGTAAAATTACATCATACAACATACTTTTGAGCCTGAGGATATAAGTGAAACAAACATTTGTCTTCCTGTACTATCAAGGTGTCAAATAAGATGGATGTAAACAGTAACACAAATTCTTCCTATGCCTCAAGTGAAGCAGAAAACTGCAGTCTTGTTGGTGAAATGTCTCCAGGCAACTGCATTACTGATGATTTATTTCAGATCTATGTCAGCCCATGCTCAGACAATATTAAAATTAGGTTTCTCCAAAAAGATACTCGTACCAAAATGATAACAATATTAAAGTCACTGTATCAGCTTACAGACACTGCAGATTTGACAGGTTTGACAGCTACAGTCAATGTCTCTCAAAAGAAAGTTGTGCTGACTATCTACAACCAAACATTAACAATGTTAGTGCAAGGAAAAGGATGTAAGCTGTGGCTGGATGCCGTGCTCCATCACATCAAACAAAATCTGTCTGATTCCACAAATGCAGATAATAAAACAAGTGTTTCAAAAAGCACATCAGTCCAACGAACATCCACAGATTCACGATTCAACAGACCATTGAACTATCCAGCAAAAGTTTCATCACCTTCAAACTCTCAATTAGAACCACCTTTAGAAATTCAAAATTACCAAAATGAACTAAGGACAGATGAGACTTCTTTAAAATCTGTGCTTAGTGTCAGTGACAGTCGAAGGAGTACCACAGATGATACACAATCAGTTCAATCAGAACCTGAAAATGAAGATATGACTTTAGGGGACACGTCCTCAATTGAAAGTTTTGAAACTTTGAGAAAGGGTGTATATTACATAACACCTAAGCCTAAAACAAAAAAGTCAAAAAGCCTTTTTAGTTCATTTTGGAGGAAAAAGTCCTCAGCTCCCTCCTATCCAGCCAACAGAAACTACTTCCTAAGGCAACAGACAGAACCAGTGAATAGGAAGTACAACCAGACAAATCATAGAGTACCAGCAGATATTGTTCCATCTGATGACATGCTATCTTTAACAAGTGACAGGTCAGAGAAAAGTAATGTCTCTGTATCAAGTCATGTTTCTCCCAATGATGTCTCGGAGCACAATCAAACAGAAAGAAAAGAAATCTCGATACAAACAACTGGAATAGCACCTTCTGTTAAGTGTGATGCAATAACACAATGTGAAATCAGCGAAAATAAAGAAACGTACTTAGAGTGTCTCAAAAAGAACAAAACACTTCAAGCAGAGAATCAAGAACTTATAACAAAGAACACAAGTTTAGTTGAAAAACTGACACAAATTGATGAGAACCAACTCAGTGATTTAAATAAACATATATTACTGCTTGAAGATGAAATGAAAAAGTTGAAGCAAGTTAACCAATCAATCAAACAAGAAAACAAGATATTGCGTGGCAGTCTTTCTAGAAAACAACTTGAGGAAGAAAACAAAGAGGACATGCAGTCAGATATGACTTACATCAAAAATCAACTTGAAGAATTTTCCGTGACTCTTGAAGTATTGAAGAAAAGAACAGAAAACCTCCCATCGAAAACTTAGACAAATGAAGAAGGATCTAAATCTAAGTTTAGAAGACAATGCAGTGGTAATTAGAGAAATGGCATAAGAAAAACAGTCAAACTCTGGTGAAAACAAATCTGCAGAAACAGCCCAGCAGGCACAAGCACTACCGACACAAAACTCTTCTGAAATAGCACAAAAATCGCACGAAACAGCACAAAAGAATATTCAACAATTCCTGGCAGTTGAAAGGCAATCATCACAAGACAGGGATCATGACAGACAAAAAGCAGAGATACATGAAAACAAACCCAAAGTCTTTATACTTGGAGACTCAGTGACTAAAGGTATTAACAGATCTAGATTTTCGGGGAACAAACTTCACACTAATATTAGATCTCACCCATCTGGTAAAATTAAGGACATAAAAGATAATCTTTCAGAAATAAACAGTCAGGACAATCTTTCACAGTACCAAATGTTCATAATTCACGCAGGAATCAATAACATCTCTGATGCACAGCCAACTTATGAAATCAAGAAGGAACTAGATGCCCTAACAGTTGACATTGAAGAACTAAACAAATCAGCAAAAATAGCTGTTTCTTCTATTCTTCAGAAAAAGCATGACAAGCTGTCTATGGGGAATATTCGAGAACTGAACAAAGAAATTGAAGAACTATGTTTAAGGAAGAACTACACTTTTATTGACAACTCTTCAAGATTCACTACAAGTGACGGTAACACAAACAAGTCATTGTTCAGAGATGAAGTACATCTCTCAAACAAAGGAACTTCTGTATTCGTCAGTGGGCTAAAAGAAGCTATTTATAAACAAGTCAACATCTCTCAAAATGAAAGTTTTCGACAGGCCAGCCTCACAGGAAGACGCAGCAAACAGACAAAAATGACAATGCAAATGAAACAGCATGTTGCAACTCCAATGAACTCTCAAATGGCACCATCAATGAACATCCAAGCTGCCCCACAAATGAAAAATCAAATGACACAACCTATGCTACCGCCAATGCATCCATGGAATCAACTCATCAGCCACATGTGGGGAATTCCTCCACCTCCACGGATGGAACTCAGTCATCAAATGTGCTAGAAAATAAAAATCAGACCAACAGAACTCCATTCACAAAGCAAGGAATTAACATCTTCCATCTCAATATTCACTATCTCAGTCCAAAATTTGATGAAGTCAAACATTTACTACACCAGTATGATAAAACAGACATATTATGTTTGTGTGAAACATTTTTGAATGGTCATTTTGATGACAGTGAATTTCAGTTGAACAACTATAACCTTTTTCATAGGGATAGGCAGTCACATGGCGGTGGTATTTTGATATATGTTCGATGTAACATACATTGTGTACAAAGGCAAGACCTTTATAGTGACAATATAGAAGCTATCTGGTTAGAGGTACGATGCTATAAGCAAAAATCATTCATTTTAGGCTATGTATACAGGCCGCCTTCTGCTAGTAATGCATGGAATATTGAATTTGAAGAAATCCTTGAACGTTTATATTCAGAAAACAAAGAAGTAATACTAACTGGAGATTTTAATTACAATATGATAAATACAGAAACATCAAATCAAGTTTGGAACAATATTATAAATGCTTTTAATATGTCACAAATGGTTGAAGAGCCCACCAGAGTGACTGCAAGTACCTCCACCATTATTGACCATATATATACAAATATGCCTTGTAATATTGTTGATATTCAAATACCTCGTCTGTCATTAAGCGACCACTACCCTCTATGTTTCACACGTAAATTAGCATCGAACAAAGAACATAAACATACACACAATATTATCACATACAGAGATGCCAAACACTTTGATGTAGAACATTTTATACAAACACTAAAAAGCCAACCTTGGTCAATAATTGATATATTTGAAGACACAAATGATGCCATGGATACCTTTACTGTAATGTTCACACAAGCACTAAATGAACATGCACCACAGAAACGAAAACGTGTCAAACACAAAAACTTGCCAGACTGGTTCAATGATGATATCACACAGGCCATACAAAAAAGAGAGCATGCTAAAAGATCAACTGACTTAAATGAATACAAGCACTGGCGCAACAAAGCCAAATTACTTATATCAAAAGCAAAGAAAGAATTCTATTCAAACACCATCAATAATAACCATAAAAATCCACGGCAGCTATGGTGAAGTCTCAAAGACCTTTCTGGCAAAACAACAAAACACCAAACAAACATGATCAACGACAACTCTGGCAACCCTATCCATGATGCACTCACTACAGCAGAAGCATTCAATCTTTTTTTCACCACAGTCTTTAAATCTGCTCCAGATAATTGCTCCAAAATGTCTTCCAACGACAAAACAATCCTGAACAACTTTGTCAAATCGAAAATAACCAGTTCAACCCCAGAATTCACCATTCCACTTCTAACAAATGAATTCATTACCAAACAACTTAAAAACCTTGAAATTAACAAAGCCACTGGCCTAGACGGTATTGGAGCCAAGTACTTGAAAATTGGAGCTGAAGTAATAGCACAACCACTTACACAAATATTCAATAAAAGCATATCTTCATGTACCTTTCCCTCACTTTTCAAAAAAGCTAAAGTTGTACCTATATTTAAAAAGGGCACCAAATCAGACATCAATAACTATCGTCCGGTCTCCATCTTACCAATTCTGTCAAAAATTCTAGAAAAACATGCTGGTGAACATATCAAACAATATCTTGAACAGCAATGTTTACTCCACTCTACACAATCCGGATTTCGCACAGCCCACTCTTGCGAAACAGCACTGACTTCTATAATAGACTCTTGGATCAATGCTATCAATGACAATAAATTGGTTGGTACCATATTTCTTGATCTTACAAAAGCATTCGACCTTTTGAATCATTCTCTTTTGTTCGATAAAATGCAGGAATACAATTTTTCCAATGATGCTATCAACTGGTTCAAGACATATCTTTCTGATCGAACACAACAGGTGGCCATCTCAGGGAAACTATCCAGTGCTCAAGAAATCTCATCTGGTGTTCCTCAAGGATCTGTTTTAGGTCCTGTTCTATTCATCTTATACATAAATGATATGCCATTACATCTACAAAACACACCTACAGATATATTTGCAGATGACACAACCATCAGTGCATATGACACCTCACTAGCATGTCTTTGTAAAACATTACAGAACAGTCTTGATACTATCAACAAATGGTGTCACAGAAATTCTATGAAACCAAACCCCCAGAAGACTAAGGCAATGTTAATATCACCATCAAATAGGATCTATAATACAGAACTTAAAACAACAGATATAACTAAACTAACCCTACAACATCAAGAAATAGAATTCAGTGAATGTGAAAAGTTATTAGGAATTCATGTTGATTATACACTTCACTGGGAAACACAGATTGGCCATCTTCTTAAACAAGAGGGCCATGATGGCCCTATATCGCTCACCTGAGTTTAATTGCTTTCTTGAAAAAAATTCTTTGCTAAAGCTAAACAAATAACACCATGGGGTGGGGTCAATTTGACCCCGGAGGTCATGATTTGAACAAATTTTGTAGAAGTCTACTAGGCAATGCTACATATCAAATATCTAAGATCTAAGCCTTCTGGTTTATTTTTAGAAAATTTTTGAAGATTTTCCTATGTAAAATCAAGTGACCCCTGGGGTGGGGTCAATTTTAACCCCGGGGGTCATGATTTGAACAAATTTTGTAGAGGTCCACTAGGCAATGCTACATATGAAATATCTAAGCTCTAGGCCTTCTGGTTTATTTTGAAGATTTTTCTATGTACAAAAAAGTAATCCCATGGGGCAGGGTCAATTTGACCCCGGGGGTCATGATTTGAACAAATTTTGTAGAAGTCTACTAGGCAATGCTACATGTCAAATGTCTAAGATC
>NW_026463067.1:0-63230 GCF_021730395.1 Mercenaria mercenaria | reverse complement strand
GATCAAGGTAAGGGGGTGACCAGGTGTGGGTACACAACTTCACATGTTTACAATAAATGTTCATGGAAAAGAATGAAAGAAATTTAATGAAATTGTACCAAATGATAAGTTTGTTATGTACAAATATGTGGATTTTTATACAATTAAAGGGCAATAACTCTTAATTTACAAATAAATCCAAATGAAATTGTGTGTACACAACCACATTATGGTGATCTAAATTCTGTTTAAGTTTCATAGTTCTAGGTCAAATATATCAAAAGTTATGATGCAGAAATTGCCATATTTATAGTACCCTATATAGTTAACACTAGAAACTTCTAAGGGCCATAACTCTGGTGTTACTGGGCAATCTGACTGAAACTTGACGGGCCGCAAGAACTCATTGTGGTGAACATGTATATGAAGTTTTAAATAAATATTCCCAACCATTTCCTAGATATGGCTCCGGACGGACGGACGGACGGAAAGACGGACGGACGACGCCAAAACTATATCCCTCCAACTTTCGTCGGGGGATAACAAAGGGCCATAACTCACTCAAAAATTTCAGGGGGACACAACTAGGGTACCAATACATCATTCTGACAAAGTTTGGTCAAAATCCCCCCCCAATAGTTTCTGAGGAGATGCGATAACGAGAAATTGTTAACGGACGGACGGAATGACGGACGGACCACGGACGCAGAGTGATTTGAATAAAAATAACCAGTGGTCTGGATTCTGTACCAGTACAAACTTGTTCTCTGCAAGTTACTGTCAACTACCCCGCATGAATTATCAGACGTGGAGGACGAACAATTTCAGACACAACGCTTTTTATCAAATCGTCACGAAAACATACGCCCGTCCTGGGATCTAACTTGTGACCCTGCTATCCATAGACCAATGCTCTCCCTACTGAGCGAAGTGGGCAGGCTGAACAATCTTGATAGAGAACCACAACTTACACAAGGCAATTCTACATACCAAATATCAAAGACCAGTCCTAGATTTTGTGGTTTCAGACAAGAAGATTTTACAGTCTTTTTCCTATATACGTCTATGTAAAAATTGGGACCCAGGGGTAGGGCCTCTTTTCACACCAGGGGCATAATTTGACAAGGGGACCTTATTTGAACTATCTTCATAGAGGATCATTAGATGATGTCACAGGTCAAATATCAAAGCTGTACACCTTGCGGTTTTGGACAGGAAGATTTTTAAAGGTTTTCCTTTCGGCTGCTGTGGTAACAACCACAGATCTGTGCAGAGTTCAATTCTTTGAAAATTTTTGAAAGGGGATGGGGGGGGGGGCACCTAAGGATCATTCCTGTCAAGTTTGGTGTAAATCTTGTTTTAAAGAAGATATTTTTTGAAAATTATGACATATGCACAAAGCGCACTGATGATGCATGAAGGACATTGATCAGTTATAAAAGCTCACCTGAGGTGAGCTAAAAATTGGTACTGATACAAGAGTTATTGCCTTTGTGTCATATGATGTGAAGGATAATGTGGATCAATATTTAAGTTTATACCAAATCATTTCTGTAATAACAAAGATACAGTGGAAAGGCAACAAAATTAACCTTTAATTCTAAATAACAAGAACATGAGACCCAAGTGGGCCTAAGTCTCTCACTTGGGACCCACTTTGACCTAATTAGATCTTGCTTGTGAAAAAGCATTAAATTAAAAAAATATTTTTTTTTAATTTTATATTTAAAAAGTATTACTATTTTTCCCTCTAGCAGCCCGAAAAGGAAGCAAACTGCCCCCATTTTAACAAACTTGGGAGAGGACCATATTATGATGACACAGACCTAGTTTGATGAAGATCCATCAAGCGCTTCATGAGAAGAAGTATTCCTATTTTTAGCTCTAGCAGACTCTGAAAAGGGCCAAGTGTCCCCATTTGAACAAACTTTGGAGAGGACCATATAATGATGCCACAGCCCAAGTTTTATGAAAATCCATCAAGTGGTGCAAGTTAAGTTGTTTAAGTGTATTTCTAATTTTAGCTCTAGCTGCCCCTTCACGGGGCCTAATGCCCCCATTTGAACAAACTTGGAAAAGAAAACATCTAATGAGGCTTTGGACCAAGTCTGATGAAGATCAATCAAGCGATTCATGAGAAAAAGTAGTTTCAAGGTTTTTCTATTTTCAGCCCTTACAGCCTCTAAATGGTATAAAGAGACCCCATTTGAACAAATTTGAGAAAGGACCTTATAATGGTGTTACAGACCAAGTTTAATCAAAATCCATCAAACGGTTCATAAGAAGTTGTTTAAAGATATTTCTGGTTTTAGCTCTAGCACGGACGGACGGAATGACGTTCCGTGTTTACAAATATATACTAATGTGGCTCTGACTTTGTATTTTGGGGTATAATGTGGCTAAAATCTCTTAGGTGGCTAGCCACTTAAGAGCCACAGAAGAGCAATATATAAATTGTATAAAACAGCTAAGGGGGGGGGGGGGGGGGTAACCCTTGCACATTAAGAATTTTGCCTCTTTATGTTATGGTGTTAAAGTTTCCATCTAGTTAGATGTCCAAAGTGTCCTTAAAGATCATTATGTGGCTGTCTATCCAAATACACTGAGGCTAGCTAGCCTCAGAATATTTGGACTGACAGCCACATAATGACAGTGACCATAGGAAAACAGCATTTCATTCAGTGCAAACCTGCATTATCTACTAACCTTTACCTTAGCAACATAAATTCTTCTAATAGCAATAACCCTAATCTTAATAATGGTACTTAAGCTTAATTTTATTTTGAATTGAACAGCCACATATTTCTATTGATGGACTTTTTGGCCACTTAAGAGATATGGACAGTGAAAGCCTCTAATACATTGTTTAGCCACATAAAAATAGTAACCACATGATATCTTTTAGACACATCATGTTTTAGATGTTGTAGCCAACTAAAGTACCTATTTGTTAGTCCGCTGACAGAAAGGTGCATTCCCATAGTCCCCAAAACTGGTTTTCAGGGGACTAATTAAGATCCATCAATGTATGACCAGAAGTCCTCTAGAGATTTTTCAATTTTTAGCTCCAGCGGCCTAAAAGAGGCCAAGCATCCCCATTTGAAGAAACTTTATAAGACCTTATAATGGTGCTACAAATCAAATTTATTGAAGATAGAAACAGCACTTCAACAGAAGAAGTTGTTTAATGTATTTTCAATTCAAGCTTTGCTTAAAATTTTGAACAGAACCTTAAACTGATGCTATACTCCAAGTAATGAAGATCTATCAAGCGATTCACGAGAAAAAAATCATTTAAAGGTTTTTCCTATTTTTAGCTCTAGTCACCCTGAATATTTAGTTCAGGAAACTAAAAGAAATATAAACATCATTCTTTATAAAATTTTAGCTACACAATACTAAATGATACTTACAATTCAAAAACAGGGTGACTTCCGTCTGTTGTGCATTGTCTGGACCTATTTTAAAGAATGTCTTACATATAAACTGGACTCTGTCATCTGATGATGAAGGCTTGAATGTATAAGTTCCAATGATGGCATATGTTTTGTTTGAATTGATGTACGTTTCATTTTTAATCGTCTGCAAATTTGTACTCCCTTTCATCCAAACCATATCTGAGTCTGGAAAGCCACCAGTTGAACAACAGGCAAGTGTCATCTCAACACCCTCGGAGCCCCTAACTATTAAACCTACATTGCCTTTGTGCTCAGATTCCATCACGGTTGGTGCAGATGGTTGAACTGAAAAATCAGAAAAAATGACAAGTTCAGTGTAAGAATATGCACTGACAATAATGATGAATGTAAATGGCAAAGGCTTACAAACCAATCAAAATAATGCCCAAAAAAATTTTTGTACTCAGTTTCCATCACTGAAAACAACATCATAAATAATAAAAGTATATCAATTTTTGAATACGAGCAGAGAATAATAATTAATGTGAATGGCAAAACGTTCATTCACCTTAAAGCCAATCAAACTACTGTCAAGAGTGTAATACGTGATCTTCAGAGGGAACTTTTTACAAATACCACACATGCAGCATGCCAACTCATTTTTAAAATTATGGGTACATGTACCCTCTGCCTTTGCAAAATATGGATACTTCAGAATTTGGGGATACAGAACATGGCAGATCTGAAATTTTTCTACTTAACTACTGAAATTTGCCAATACATGTATTTTCATGCAGACTTGAGTCCTGCTTTGCAGCAATATGTTCGAGAGATAAAATAAATTCTTTAATTTTTCATCATGTTTTAGCTCATGATACTTTTACAGGGAATTTTCTAGTGTTAGGAAAACAAAGCCGTTACAAATGTTTAAAAGCTCCAATAAATTAAACATTTATATTCATGCAGAAACTCCAAATGTTTTGAATACAACTTATATTACTAAATGTTCAGAGATATGTGTTAACAGGGGTGAGGACAACTCTTCCCTTACACTGGTTTAAATATATATTATATAACGGACTGCCCATGACTCATAGGGTCATCTGTTGGTCAAGAACAACCTCCTATTCAATTTTCATGATCCTAGACCCAAGTGTTCTTAAGTTATCATCCAGAAACCTGTTAACTGTTACGGGTCAAGACGACCTTGACCTTTGATCTACTGACCTCAAAATCAATAGGGGTCATCTGCAGGTCATGATCAACATCCCCAATAAGTTTCATGATCCTAGACCCATGCATTCTCAATTTATAGTCAAGAAACTGTTTAACTGTTCCAGGCCATTTTGTCCTTACTTTGACCTACTGACCTTAAATTAGCGATCATCTACTGGTCATGACCATCCTCTCTATTAACTAGTGTTTCATAATCGGACCCAGAATGCTATCGATTATCAAAACGAATCAGAAGGATACAATCGATTGATTATTAGTCGAAACACTCATATATTACACATAGTAATGTTAATTGGTTTCACCACCGTCTACACTCAAGAACAGAATGACAATATATTGTTCTTTAATTTATTTCAGTTTAAATGTATACAAAATGTACATGTACTGACAAGAATAACATTCAAAACAACAAGAATCAATATTTGTCTGAAAAAATTGTATTGTCACACGTTTCTAACTAACAATTTTCTTTACATTTGGTATATTGATATTATTAACTCCAGATAATAATTAAAATGGATATATGAAATAAAATACATTGGTCACCATTCTTGTTTCAGAGGTGTTTCCACGTGAAAATAGCCAAATCAGCAAAATATCTAAAAAAAAACAAGAGGGCCATGATGGCCCTATATCGTTCACCTGAGTACCATTGCTTTAACCAAAAACAAAAAGAAAAAATTCTCACAAGGTATAGATATGTCAAAATATCAAAGTCAGTAGGGGTTGTGTACTCAATAAGTACTATCAGCATGTAAAGTTTAAAGGTCCTGGGTGCAGTGGTTCGCAGGTAAAGTGCCTTCATGCAAAAAGTTAACATTGGCCCCTGTGACCTTGACCTTTGACCTGGTGACCCCAAAGACAGTAGGGGTCGTGTACTCAGTAAGTACTATCAGCATGTGAAGTTTGAAGGTCCTGGGTGCAGTGGTTCGCGAGTAAAGTGCCTTCATGCAAAAAGTTAACATTGGCCCCTGTGACCTTGACCTTTGACCTGGTGACCCCAATGTCAGTAGGGGTCGTGAACTCAGTAAGTACTATCAGCATGTTAAGTTTGAAGGTCCTGGGTGCAGTCGTTCGCGAGTAAAAAGCTTTCATGCTAAAGTTAACGCTGGTCTTCATGCAAAAAGTTAACATTGTGACGAACGAACGAACGGATGGACAGTTGAAAACTAATATGCCTAACTTCAAGGGCATAAAAAAATTATTGTAAGCGAACAAAAGAAGGATCTGCCACATAAAAACAAAAGCACTGCAATGCAACGCAAATGCAGAGCAATATTCACACAAAACAAAGTCATATGACCTTTAACCCCCTAAGTGTGACCTTGACATTGAGTGAGCCATCCAAACATGCGCTCTGCACGTCGTTTCAATGAGGGAACATTGGTGTCAGGTTTCTGAAATCCATAAAGAGGTTCAAAAGTTACAGAGCGGAAGGGAAATTGCTAACCAACACACAGACAGACGGACACCGAGGCGATAACATAATACGTCCCTGCGGGCGTATAAAAAGGAAACGAGATCTTATGGTGATACAAGTTGTGTGCAAGTTTGGTTAAAATCAAATCATAAACTAGAGATGCTTTTGAGAAAAGCGCATGTCTCCCACAACTGCCCCTATGAAAAATGTTAGTTTCTCTAGATGTTTTAGACGAGTGGATCCAATTAGATGGTCTGAATGAGTGGATCCAATCAGTAATTCAAGGGCCATAAATCAAAAGTGCCTGGGCGGATTTGGCTAGTTATCGAACTTGGGTAAGATCTTATGGCCAAACACATTTTGTTCAAGTTTGGTGAAGATCGGATTGAGAAATGTTCGACTTAGAGAGCGGAACAAAGTAAACAGACGGATTTTTTCGGTAATTCAAGGGCCGTAACTCTAAAATGCCGGACCGATTTGGCTAGTTATCGAACTTGGCCGAGGTCTCATGGTCAAACACATTTTGTTCAAGTTTGGTGAAGATCGGATGAAAATGTTCGACTTAAGAGTGCGGACAGAGTAAAAAGGCCAATTTTTCGATAATTCAAGGGCCGTAACTCCAAAATGCCTGGACCGATTTGGCTAGTTATCGAACTTGGCTAAGGTCTCATGGTCAAACACATTTTGTCAAGTTTGGTGAAGATCAGATGAGAAATGTTGATTAAGAGTGCGGACATGAGTAAAAAGGCCAATTTTCGATAATTCAAGGCCGTAACTCCAAAATGCCTGGACCGATTTGGCTAGTTATCGAACTTGGCCGAGGTCTCATGGTCAAACACATTTTGTTCAAGTTTGGTGAAGATCGGATGAGAAATGTTCGACTTAGAGTGCGGACAAGAGTAAACAGACGGATGTTTTTGGTAATTCAAGGGTCGTAACACTAAAATGCCTGGACCGATTTGGCTAGTTATCGAACTTGGCTGAGGTCTTATGGTCAAACACATTTTGTTCAAGTTTGGTGAAGATCGGATGAGAAATGTTCAACTTAGAGTGCGGACAAGAGTAAAAAGGCCAATTTTTCGATAATTCAAGGGCCGTAACTCCAAAATGCCTGGACCGATTTGGCTAGTTATCGAACTTGGCTGAGGTCTCATGGTCAAACACATTTTGTTCAAGTCTGGTGAAGATCGGAAGAGAAATGTTTGATTAAGAGTGCGGACATGAGTAAAAAGGCCAATTTTTCGATAATTCTAGGGCCGTAACTCCAAAATGCCTGGACCATTTGGCTAGTTATAGAACTTGGCCGAGGTCTTATGGTCAAACACATTTTGTTCAAGTTTGGTGAAGATTGGATGAGAAATATTCGAATTAGAGTGCGGACAAGAGTAAAAAGACCGATTTTTGGTAATTCAAGGGCCATAACTCCAAGACTGATTTGGCTAGTTATCGAACTTGGCTGAGGTCTTATGGTCAAACACATTTTGTTTAAGTTTGGTGAAGATTGGATGAGAAATATTTGAATTAGAGTGCGGACAAAGGTAAAAAGACCGATTTTGGTAATTCAAGGGCCATAAACTACAAGACGCCTGGACCAATTTGGCTAGTTATCGAACTTGGCTGAGGTCTTATGGTCAAACACATTTTGTTCAAGTTTGGTGAAAATCGGATGAGAAATGTTCGACTTAGAGTGCGGACAAGCTTTGTGACAGACACACAGACAGACAGACACACACACACACACAGACGGAGTAAATCAATATGTCTCCCACACCACTGTGTGGTGGGAGACATAATGAAGCTGCTATTGTGCAGACAAGGTCAAAATAGCTAATTTTGGCCCTTTCAGGGGCCATAACTCTGGAACCCATAATGGGATCTGGCCAGTTCAAGAAAGGAACCGAGATCTTATGGTGATGTAAGTTGTGTGCAAGTTTGGTTAAAATAAAATCATAAATGAAACCAGTATCGTGCAGACAAGAAATTGCTGACGGACGGACTTCATACTTCTATTTTCTATTTCCTCCCAAGTGTTTCGTACACACACACAAAACAAAAATATTTATACTGGTCCAGTGCCTAAATCCGGACACTTTAGGTGGGTTTTTGACATTAACTTTGCATTATGAAACCACACGTGCATAAAATTTTAACTGTATAATTTTAAGTTCTTTATAAATCTCTTTGCAAAACAACATATGGACTAGTTTCTAACTTACAATAATATAATAAAATTTATCTAAGCAAAAATTAATGTTTAAAATTATTCTTTCTTACATGTAGATTCTGTCACTGACGTTATACATTTTGACACAACTACGGGGATCATTATAATGACACTGCGCCAATTTTATCTAATGAATTGCTTCCCTTGTCTGCAAAATGCTGGCATTTCTCTATTGTATTAATTGATATATAACAGAAATTGGTTAAATCTTTTAAATAAATACTGAGGGTAGTACAGAATTCTAAAACATGTTTTTACATCAGTTTCGATCAGCAAACAAAGAGTCGTCTGCAATAGGCAGAATACTTTTCTTATTTAATCAGTACCTCGTCGCACCTCAAATAACTGGCGCGCGCTGTATGACGTCATCCCCCAACACACACAATCTTAATTTTAAGCGGTGCGGATATTTGAAGGTAGTTTTCTCTGGAAAAGCATACATTTGTACACTGTTGTTGACAGCTGGTCATCAAAGTTTTCGTTTGCGTCGATCCTGTTCATTTTAGTAAAAAATCATGATCGTACAGCATTTTTAAACGGTGTCCAAATAATTAAGCACTGTCCGGATTTAGGCACTGAACCAGTAGTGAAATATTAACAACAAAAAAAAAGAAAGAAAAAAACAAACGCACACTAGCTACTGAATATTTCTGCTTGAAAAAACCAACAAGTCCACTATATTTTTTTAAAGCACACCAGAGTGACCTACAGAGATATCTAAAGAATAGTGCATCACATCAGCAGTCCATTCATGTCAAAGATCAAAGCCATACACTGTTTGAAGTTTAAGAATTTTGATTGACAGGTAGAAGCTTACATCTGGGTGTGATGTAACACTGTGTATTGAAAATACAATAATCTTATGAATTTCTTTCCTCAGTTAGGGTTATTGGATTAACAGGATGTTTTAACTTTTATAAAATTTTAGGGTAAGAAAATTTTGTTTGTGTAATATTTTGACACGTTTATTTGCCTTGTGAAATATCAGTGTAGTTTAATCCTCAGAAGCAGATTGAAAAAATTATGCACTGAGAAAAGATTGAAACTGAAATTAATATTTGTTTGTATAATTGTTTGAGAAATTATTATTGTAATTAATTCATGATTGTTAATGTTATACATATATGCAATTGACAAAATGATATCACCTTAAGATCAGTCAAATAGCTGATTCTAACTATCTTTTGTGATGTGTGACAAATCGTCACCTCAACGCAACAAAGTCGTATCTTACTATAAATTTATAATAAGATACGACTTTGTTGCGTTTAGGTGACGAAATAGCCCGTGCAGAAATAAATCCTGGAGGCCAGGATATCCCAGGTAAATCCTGAGATATCCTGGGATATCCTACTTGATATTTTAAGAGCTCAGCTTAAGACAGGAAAAGCCAGGACCTAAATAAATGAAGACAGGATAAAGCAGGACAAGCCAGGACTTCTCAAAATAAGATTCAATAAGCTGTAACAAATGTTATCATTATGTCCTTCCAGCAGGAAATCCCAGGATGTCCTGAGAAATCCTGCATCAAGATAGGAACCAATGAAAATGCAGGCTTGCTTCTGAAGCTGTTATACCTGAGCCAAAACAAGAGCTGTCTCCGTAGGATGACACATGCCCCCGATGGCACTTTGAATGAATAGTTATGGCCGATGTTAGAGTTTAGGACCTTTGACCTACGGAGCTGGGTCTTGCGCGTGACACATCGTCTTACTGTGTCACACATTCATGCATAGTTATTTTAAAATCCATGCATGAATGACAAAGACATGGACCGGACATTCCCATCAATGCACTATCATGAAAAATGATCTTTAACGTCTAAGTGTGACCTTGACCTTTGAGCTATGGACCTGGGTCTTGCGTGTGACACGTCGTCTTACTGTGGTACACATTCATGCCAAGTTATTTGAAAATCCATCCATCGATGACAAAGATATGGACCGGACACGCCCATCAATGCACTATCCTTTAACATCTAAGTGTGACCTGACCTTTGAGCTACGGACCTGGGTCTTGCGCACTGCACGTCGTCTTACTGTGGTACACATTCATGCCAAGTTATTTGAAAATCCATCCATCGATGACAAAGATATGGACCGGACACGCCCATCAATGCACTATCCTTTAACGTCTAAGTGTGACCTTGACCTTTGAGCTACGGACCTGGGTCTTGCGCACTGCACGTCGTCTTACTGTGGTACACATTCATGCCAAGTTATTTGAAAATCCATCCATTGATGACAAAGATATGGACCGGACACGAAAATTGCGGACAGACCGACAGACCGACAGACAGACAGATGGTTCAAAAACTATATGCCTCCCTTCGGGGGCATAAAAATAATCCCCTATTTTTCCACTTGTTTTTCTGTGATCTTTGCAAATTCTGTGAGCTAAAAAATGGTCAAGTTCACTTTTGTACTGTATATATTTATATCAATAACATTATAGATATTCCCTTCGATAACTAACTGTACTGGAGAAATTGCTCATGAATACCAAAAATTTGAATGTAAACAGGAAGTGCTTTGTTCATGTTGTTGGTGGCACATAGAATGGAGCTAAATATTTTTAACTGGAAACTAAAAATGCTTTAAGAAGGACATCAGGTAAGAACTTTAAACTTTCTCATTTAAAATGTAATTTAAACCTATAATATGTCACAGGACTAGAAAAAATTATTAGACTAAAACATGAACTTTATTCATCTCAGTGCTTAAACTTTACCTGGTCACAGGTAATTTTTTGTTAGGTATCTGTGAATGATAGATAATTATGCTTCTGTAGCAAGAGTTTATCTAATACTTGTATAAACTTAAGGTAATTAGTGCATAAATAAATTTGAACCACTGACTTAATTACATGGGTGCCTAAATATAATGAGGGGCAGGCTGAAGGCAAAGGGTAATTACATTCAACAGTTGATGAAATGAATTGAGTATGAAAAAAGATGTTGAATTATGCCAAATTGTGAAAGAAAAACAATACAACCTGTCAACTATGATCATATTTTAGTGTCAAAATAACATTTAACATTTTTTTTTATTAAATTTTGTTTACTGTTGTCAGTCTTTGTGAGATACCTATTATATGAATTGCCCCCCAGAAGTATTGAAAGCTTGCAACTTGTATTTGTCTTTAGAATCTCATTTCAGTGTAATAATAATTTTAAAACTACATGTACAAAAATTAAATTCTTTCCAAATGAGATACAAGGATTGATCATTTCTAATAAGGTAAAGTCCTGCACCCAGGATAACCTTGGATGGCCCTGGCACTCCTACTTGCTAAGAAATCCCAGGATATCCTGGCCCCAGGACACTTTCTACTATCCTGGGATATCCTGGTCCTGGGAATCTACACTCCAGGAAATCCCAGGATATCCTGGCCCTAGGACACTTTCTACCATCCTGGGATATCCTGGTCCTGGGACTCTACCTTCCAGGAAATCCCAGGATATCCTGACCTCAGGACACTTCTTTCCATCTTGGCTTCCCAGGATATCCTGGGATTTCCTGGACCTCAAAATGTTATCTTTTACATCCTGGCATTTCCTGCTTATACAGGAATGGCCAGGAATGTGCAGGAATAAATCCTGTTCCAATTACAGGTGTGAAAAATCTTGAGATATCCCAGGATATCCCAGGAAAATGGCAGGAATTTCTCCTGAGATAACCTGAGATATCCCAGGATAATCCCAGGATTTCCTGGCCTGTTTTCGCACGGGAGGGCTGGATATCGTTAAGGACGAAGCGGTCCGATACCGATACCCAGGGCTTCGGAAATTTGCTTGTTTGTCGGTTTTGGACCGATTTTTTGACTTTTCAGACAGATTTGTAAAGTGAAAAAACGAAAAATATCGGTCCCATAAAAAAGGAGAAAAGTGTAAATTTCGGTCTGATATCTTAATACACGATCACCTGCCAAGTAGGAAATTGTTGGTCGCACCCTCAGATAATAAACGTGTCAGAGGGTCTGATTGTCACTTTGATAATCGGTCCGTAATTAGCACGTGACGCAATCAGTGCAGACAGCCGACAGCAATGTATTAAACATTTTTGACTGTTTCCAAATGTTTCTGACAGGATCCAAATCATTTCGACGGGGATCCACTTCTTTTATTTAGAATCCGACGGATGGTTTATTTCAAAAGGCTATGTTTGATCACGGGTAAAAAACAAATGGTCACTGCATTTAATCAAAGAGCTATAATTGTACATTATAGGTCTTTGATTTAATGAGACATCACACGGAAAACCAATAAAAATAATTTTTATAATTACTTGATTTGAAAAAATTACATGAGGCCTAAATTAAAATTAAGTTTGTTTGACCTTTACCGACCCAGTATTTTTACAGTGGGTAGGTAGGTAGGTAAATAATTTTATTATATTTTAGTTTTTTTTAAATGTTTGTTGTCTCAGTAATAAAGTCTATTTATTAATACCTATTTCTTGTAGACATTCTCTGAAGATGCTCTGTTAAATGTATGCTTGTAATAAACCCCTAGCCCTATTCATGCACACACAATATGGGCACAGACTTAATTTGCACATAAGGCAAAGTTCACCAAGTCTTTGAGTATCTTGTACAAAACAATATAGTCGCGAAAATATGCGATATTTGGTATCTAAACACACTATTGAATTACAGCTTATTTTCAACAAGTGTTTGATGCTTAGTTCAATAGATAATAACTTTTTATGAGTTTTAGAAGGTTTTTATAATGGTTATGGCAGTATATGCAAGCAAAACTAAAAACAGAAACAAAACTGTTACTAAAAACAGAAACAAGTTTGGGTTTCCAGACATCAGACATTTATTATGCCATTGTCCTGGCAAAAGAAGTATAAGATTTTTATAGTTCTTTGTTCTGGCATTACAAAATTAAAATATTAAAACTATCTAGCTTGTCATATTTCAACACATTTACGTTCTTGTCAAATTCTTGAAATTCGAAAACTGAGATTTTCTCACTTCGAACAAATGCATTTCAAAACGATCTCTGATTAAAGACATTTTGAAATCAACAATTAAGTCAGTTTATAATATATTTTCACAGATAATTAAATTTCCCATCACTGCCAGTGACAGTGACAGTATTACGGCAAGCAATTGACAGGCCAGTGATGTCAATTGCCGTAATACTGTCACTGTTATGAAAGCAGTATTATGTACAAGCAAATTTCAAATATAACACATAGTAGACAAATAATATTCACATGGACACTACGTTTCCTTTGTAATCAATCATATTTGTTCTTAAATAAATTTCCTTTTCACAGCAGACACTTTTCTTTCACTGTATTTTTGTAATTTCCACCACCTAGTTGCTCTCCATAATAAAGTTCTGCATCAATAACTGCATCGATAGTATTAATAATCACAGCTAGTCTAGCCCCTACCGTTAGGAAGTGTTAGGACTAGTTATTTTCACTTTCTCAAGACTCATTTATGTTCACTTAACACTTAATACAAATTAGATTTTCACTGGAGGTATTTTTAAAATTTCATTTTCCTATCCTGGTTGCCCAACCAAGATAAAGTTATTTTATCATAAGTATAAATTTGATAAACATACTTTGCCTAAGGAAATGTATAAATATTAGACATATTGTAATATATTTGTAAAATATTTGCATTAAAAATTATGTATTTAGATGGAATTCATTAGAAATGAAGTTTGAAAAATTATTATTACCTCCCTTTGCCTATCTTGGTTGCGCAACCGAGATAGATTGGAAATAAATGAATTCAGAAGCTACACACAGCTTTAAAACTTGCATTTTGGTTCAGATTGTTCAATAGTTGATATGTCTATCAAATGCAAATGTAAAACTAGACATTGTATCGAAATAAAAAGAAATACCCAGCTTTTTATATACTTTCATATTAAAGGGGAGTAATTACAAAATTTTATAAAAATAATAAAATATACATTTCAAATAGCAATCTAACTCTATGTAATCGGTCTTTTTGATCCTTAAATAATTCTCTACCAGAATACACAAAAAGTAAAAAATGTCATTAAATGTTGTTTAACCCTTTCCCACATCGATACGTTTATCACCGTATCTATCGATTACCAAACAGAAACGTATTGACCCGTGTCTATCGATTACCCGATAGAAACATATATTATCGAGTATCGGCCATTTGAACAGAAACGTCTATCCCCGTATCTCATAATCAATCGCTTTATTTTCATTCTTTTCCTAAAGAAAAGAATTCCGGATGTTTACTAACGCAAAATATGGGATTTCGTCATCAATATTTGCGTAAAATATCATGTGGTTACTATTTAAATTTATCGAGTACTTTGCAAAAATAGACACCGGGGTTTTTTCCTACATGTGCACGACGCTACGTCATGGAAAATTACTGTGAAAACTACCTGCAACTGGCCGGTTCGCAGGACTTTCCTCGTTCTAAAAATAACAACCATTTAACATCTAAGTATTTTTAAATGTGTTAGGTCATGAAGGTCACGCGTGATACATGCGGATTTCCCCTAAACAACAATTTGTGTATACGATGGCTTGGAATTTATGGCCTTACATAACGGGAAGTGTTAATCAAAACAGAAGGACCCCGACTTCCAAATATTTTATGACACCCCAAGAGTTAATTGCAGCGGAAGTCACCCGTTATGTACCGACGTTTGATCAGCAAAATATTACGTAATATTATCTAAAAATATTTTAAATTTTAGCACAAGAATACTCTAGTCGGTTACGAGTCTCGATGTCAGTGATCTTTTTGCACTTTCAGAAATTTTACGATCCGTTATTTATGGTGTTATTCAGTTTGATGGTTGTTGTTTTTTATATAAATACTTACCGATTCCAATTCGGAAGATGAGTTTATTAACTATAAATCAAACTTTCAAACATCAAAATGAAATTGTATATGAATTTCAATGTGAAAGTAATCCAAAACAGAATTTTACGCCTAAAAATATATTTCCCTTACTTTAACACTTTATATCTTCGAAACTCAAAGAGAAACTACAATGAATTTTGTATCATCGGAAAGAGAATTTAAATTGCTATAAACTTTATATTGACAAAAATAATGTCAAACTTACAGAAAATATTAAAATAATGATATTTTTAACATAGGTGTGTGTAATCACAAAATAATGCCAACACCTCTGTTCAGATAAGACAGTCACGCTTATCAGCCATATACCGATTATTGATTATTGATTATCACTTATCAGTGTTACGTAAAGGAGGTTACTTTGGCTTCTGCTCTGTGTGGTAAAGGGTTAAATGTGATTGACCACCTTTAAATTTGACCGTTTTTATAGAATTTGGCCTACATTCCTGTCGATATCTTATTAAAATCGTTATAGAATTGAAACTATATTACTTCTTAAGCGGTGCTAAAAAATATTGATGCGATAATAACAAAAACTAAATGCACTACGCACGATATTTTGTGAATGTGTAAACAAAAGTAACGTCGAGCGATGGAAATTAGATATTACGATAGGTGCTCGTGGAATGGAAAATTACCGGCATGACGTTTTGGTATCTACGTTTCGCGGGTAAATTAGATACTAGATTTGTAAAATTATGTCCTTTTGTCAGATTGCCTTCCCGTTATAAGCGGTTTGATTGTCGTCTGCATCCTATAGCCTTAGGCAACGTTATCGGCATAGTTGACACGTTTTCGGAATACACGAGACAATAAACGGTCCGCTTTATCGATTTTCTACTAGCTGACCGCGGGTTACTTTCTTACTTGCCATAATTATTTACGCATTTGTTAAATAAAATAATCGCCAGTTTCAAGCACCAAAATAAGTTTTTCCCTTTGATAAGAAAATAAAAATAATTTTTTTCTCTGGAATGCAATAAAATTATTTGAGTCGGGCAATTTTATCGGGTCGGTAGGTAAAGGTCAAACAAACTTAATTTTATTTTAAGCCTGATTCATTTGTTGATGCTCCAGTTGAAACAAGTGCAGAAAATCGTCTTTGCAACCCGACTGTACAAAAAAGAAAAAGAAAAAAATGGATTGGCAAAAACGAATGATAAAGAAAACCGGAGTGGCGCTGTTTATCAAATCGGTCTTTTAAAAAACGTTTCAAAATGAAATTTTGTTTACATCAGAAGAGAACATATAACTTTATAAAATGTAGTTGCTTACTGAAGTACAACGTAAGTGAAATGAAATATCCGTGGCCAACCCCCTTGACCTTTTGGTACTATACATGCGGAAATTCGATCTCAAGCGTTCACAATAACGACACATTCGGTCCGCGTCAGAGTATTCTTAAAATATTTGAGGCTGTTTAGCAGAGAAAATGTGACGTGTATTTCACTTTGACGCATTGTATTTTAAAAAATTCCCGTCAAAGAATGAGGAAACATCACAAAGTATCTGCCGTGTATAAGGTACCGAAGTCACGTGTGTTGGCTTTTAGACTAGTTACGTACACGGTGTCAATGCCTCGGCAATTTTATCCTTGCAAGAAATTTCTCGGAAAAACATCGAAATTTAAACAAAGTAACGATCACACATAACACTGAATAACTGTCTTCATTGTATGGTAACTCGCAGGGGACCGGTAACTCAGTTTTAATGCATGAAAAGCTTATTTCTTTACTCTATCCCCATATTACAAAAATATGTAATTTTGGGGAATGCGGTGGGTGGGTAGCGCCGATGTCGGGATTTTTGTTTCGGACCGATTGAGTTATCAAAATTTCCGGAGCCCTGCGGATACCAACGAAACGATACGGTATTTTTAGCGATACCGATACCAAGATTTGAAGTACATCACATAAGCAATGAATCGGGTTGTATTAAATACACCCTTTTAAGTAGTTATACAGGAAAATTTGCTTTCATATATAAACATTTTAAGTCTTTAATTTGAGTTGTAAAAAAATGAAAGAAGTAAAAAAATAAACATAACTTACAAACTAGAGTTTTCCAAAATAAAAAAACAAGAGGGCCATGATGGCCTGAATCGCTCACCTCTTCCCACATGACCCAGTTTGAGTATGACGTTTATTTTTTCTATTTTTTGACATAGTGAGCTAGTATGACGTCATTTTTTCTATTATTTGACATAGTGAGCTAGTTTTTGAGCTCATGTGACCCAGTTTTGAACTTGACCTAGATATTATCAAGATAAAAATTCTGATCATTTTTCATGAAGATCCATTGAAAAATATGGATGAACATTCAGACCAATTTTTATGGAGATCCATTCACAAGTATGGCCTCTAGAGAGGTCACAAGGTTTTTCTATTTTTTAGACCTACTGACCTAGTTTTTTGACCGCACATGACCCTGTTTCGGGAACTTGACCTAGATATCATCAGATGAACATTCAGACCAACTTTCATACAGATCCCATGAAAAATATGGCCTCGAGAGGTCACAAGGTTTTCTATAATTGACCTATTGACCTAGTTTCGAAGGTACGTGACCCTGTTTTAAACTTTACCTAGAAATCAAACAAGGGGAACATTCTCACTAATTTTCATGAAGATCCATGAAAAATATGGCCTCTAGAGACGTCACAAGGTTTTTCTATTTTTATACCTACTGGCCTAGTTTTTTGACCGCAAAGTGACCCAGTTTTCGAAACTGACCTAGATATCATCAAGGTGAACATTCAGATCAATTTTCATGAAGATCCATTGAAAAATATGGCCTCTAGAGAGGGCAAAAAATTTTAATAATTTTAGATCTACTGACCTAGTTTTGACAGCAGTTGACCCAGTTTCAAACTTGATCTAGATATCATCAAGATGAACATTCAGACCAACTTTCATACAGATCCCATGAAAAGTATGGCCTCTAGAGAGGTCACAAGGTTTTTTATTATTTGACCTACTGACCTAGTTTTTTAGGGGACGTAACCCATTTCAAAATTGACCTAGATATCATCAAGGTGAACATTCTGACCAATTTTCATGAGATCCATTCAAGGTTTTGGCCTCTAGAAGGTCACAAAGGTTTTTCTATTCAAGCCTACTGACCTAGTTTTGATCGCAGATGACCCATTTCAAACCTTGACCTATATATCATCAAGATGAACATTCAACCAAATTTCATACAGATCCCATGAAAAATAGGGCCTCTAGAGAGGTCACAACGTTTTTTTTCATTATTGACCTACGACCTACTTTTTGACGGCACGTGACCCACTTTCGAACTTGACCTAGATATCATCAAGATAAACATTCAGAACCAATTTTTTATGGAGATCCATTCACAAGTATGGGCCCCTAGAGAGGTCACAAGGTTTTTCTATTTAGACCACTGACCTAGTTTTTGATCGCACATGACCCTGTTTCGAACTTGACCTAGATATCATCAAGATGAACATTCGACCAACTTTCATACAGATCCCATGAAAAATATGGCCTTTAGAGAGGTCACAAAGGTTTTCTATTATTTGACCTACTGACCTAGTTTTGAAGGCACGTGACCCACTTTCGAACTTGACCTAGATATCATCAAGATGAACATTCAGACAAACTTTCATACAGATCCCATGAAAAATATGGCCTCTAGAGAGGTCACAAGGTTTTTCTATTATTTGACCTACGACCTAGTTTTTGATGGCACGTGACCCACTTTCAAACTTGACCTAGATATCATCAAGGTGAACATTCTGACCAATTTTCATGAAGATCTCATGAAATATATGGCCTCTAGAGAGGTCACAAGGTTTTTCTATTTTTAGACCTACTGACCTAGTTTTTGACCGCACGTGACCCAGTTTCAAACTTGGCCTAGATATCATCAAGATGAACATTCAGACCAACTTTCATACAGATCCCATGAAAAATATGGCCTTTAGAGAGGTCACAAGGTTTTTCTATTATTTGACCTACTGACCTAGTTTTTGATGGCACGTGGACCCAGTTTCGAACTTGACCTAGATATCATCAAGATGAACGTTTCTGACCAATTTTCATGAAGATCTTGTGAAATATATGGCCTCTAGAGAGGTCACAAGGTTTTTAGACCTACTGACCTAGTTTTTGATGGCACGTGACCCAGTTTCGAACTTGACCTAGATATCATCAAGGTGAACATTCTGACCAATTTTCATGAAGATCTTGTGAAATATATGGCCTCTAGAGAGGTCACAAGGTTTTACTATTTTTAGACCTACTGACCTAGTTTTTGAAGGCACGTGACCCAGTTTCGAACTTGACCTAGATATCATCAAGGTTAACATTCTGACCAACTTTCATAAAGATCCCACAAAAAATGTGACCTCTAGAGTGGTCACAAGCAAAAGTTTACGGACGCACGCACGCACGCACGCACGGACGCTGTGTGATCACAAAAGCTCACCTTGTCACTATGTGACAGATGAGCTAAAAAACAGAGTTGATACGTTGCTCACTGTGCAATTTAAATCTAGGACTCACTGGCTGTGGTAATGCTTGCTCAGCACTGACAAGAACTGTTAAATTCAACACTTACTAGCTTTCAAATTAACCCATTTAACAAGTCAGACTCATTGTCACTCATGATAAATCTTCAACCAGGTTAACTAGTAATGTATTCAAAGTGCAACATTTTTTTCAACACAATTTTCATTGAAAACTAACCCTCAAAATGCTTGAAACAACCAACAATAACGTATTTCTATTAGTTCACGAAAACCGATGACTTGTTTTCGTAACTTTTTATTCAAATCATTTTTTTTTTCATTTGTTTTGATAGAATATGACAAAGAGCAAAAAAAAAGTCGTATATTTTGCAATTAAGTATGATTTACGTACTAAGTTTAAAACGACGGGAAAAGAAGTTTTTATAATAATATTTAGCATACAAAATTATTCGCAAGGCCAGCTCTCCATGTTACTCGGAGCGGCGTCACAGTAAACAATGTCGATCGCGTTATTACTGTGTTTCAAATACTATTTGCTTATTTTCTGCTTTCTTTTGCCGCGGATTTGGTAATTATTTTGTTTATTTACTTTTATGGAAATACATAAATCGGAACCAGTTCTTTACGAAACGGTATATACCAGTACTTTTCGAAGTGATTATTCAGTAAGGTACCGATACCAGGAATCGGTATCAAACCCTTGTGACAAATCCATTTAAACAAGAATATTATTATATTTCCCCTCGATTTTTCTCACTTTTTTTGGTAAACAATTGCTTCACATACTATCCGAACTTACAAGAACAGAAAATTATCCAAGTTCCCAAAATTTCAATGCAAACGAGTGTTCTTCCTTGAACAGAAATTTTGGTAAAATGGTGGAACAACTCAAATTGGGTCCTGAATAAGTGCAGCCCTATTCAGCAGGTTAAGTAAATTAATACATGGAAAATAGATCTATTATTTCCCGACAATTGATTGCCTCACACACAATCGATTGTTGCCGACCTGGAAAAATTAACGACGATTATTCAATTGTCGGCGACAATCGGGAAATCACTACTATTAACCTTCATAATCCTAGGTCCAAGCATTCTAGAGTTATCATCTGGAAACCGTTAACTGTTCTGGGCCACTGTGACCTTGACATATGACCTATTGAACTCAAAAATAAAATAAAAATTCACACAGCAAAAAAAACAAAAAAACTATTTTTATGGACCTATTTTATGAATGCAAAAGTTATTAAATATATCATGCAATCTCAAACAGAGCTAAAAACAATTTTTTCTCCATTGTACAAAGTGATGAACACTTCTAAGGCCAGAGTTCTTTGATTTTTCGTTACTCAGACCCGCTGACCGATATTCGTCAGCGTATTATCCGTCAGTGTCATACAGGCGCAATTTCTGCTCAAATAGAAGCATCTCTCGTACGTAAACAAAAACTTGGGTGAAATTTAAGATTGTCTTTGAACGATTTATGCGCGATGGAAAAGCGGAATATTTGGTTTGTGATCTAGTATATAGACAAGAAAACAACGAAAAACAAGTTCTGTAAAGGTTAAGGTCAGTAACGGTGTCTCAAAATGTTAGAAAAACATAGATTTACCCAACATAAATAACAACAGCAACATTGAATGTGAATTTGACATGCCTTTGGCAGTTATATATATATTACATGGGGATGAGGTATAGGAGCAACAAAGTGCTGTCAAACAAAGGAGTCATCCGTTTTAGATTTTGGGTTGTTTTCTTTACCATGAGGGAAAGGGGCCCAGGCCTGTGATTTGGAGCAAAAACAGCTCGGTGTTTGAGCAAAGGGGAATAAAAAACCTGATGTAAAGTCAGTTTTTGGGGAAAACTGCATAATGTAAAAGATATTTTCTGAGGGAAGGACCCTATTATGAAGGGGATAAAACTCTGTGATATGCTTATGAAGACATATATATATTACAAGTTGCCTGATTGGAGGTATTTATCTATATATTCCATTGCATACAAATCCTTTTCAGGGACCTATCTAGCTACTTATGCTTTCAGTCATTTTCTGGCCATTGAATATTAAATAAAGAGTGGCCCGACTGAATCGCTTGCCCCTAATCACTGTGGGATCGAGCCCCACTCAGGTCATCATGTGAAAAAGATATCCAGCTGGCTGACGGAAGGTAGGCCGTTCTACCCAGATGCCTGAGATGGTGCCCAGAGGAGTACCTGGGGTCATCCTGCACCATTTAAGTCTGGAAAGTCACCATATGACCTATAAAATTGTGTCAGTGTGACTTATAACACAACAAATAAATATTAAAATGTATTAAATAAAGATCTTGGTCAGAAAAGTTTATGAATTAAAAATAAAAGTATGCACATGCTAAAAATGAAACCAGCCGATCAGACCATTGAAAATTGCTATTCAATCATCAATTTAATACCGGAGATGTTATGAGTCATATGACCAAGAGCAAATAGTACCCATGCCCAAAGAGTGATTTTGTTAAAGTTTTTGAAATCATCAATTTTATGTTCAAGATAATAATAAAAAGGTTAAACACAGAATGGTAATTTTCTTTGTTGTACATGTTAAATGCATATTAAAGTAGTGTTAAAATCTTTTCAGGCAACACATTTGAAGTGATCACTTATAGTCTGTTGTTTTAGTAAATTTTAAGTACTGCATTTTTATTTTTATTTTTTTTCCTCCTCCTGTCAACATTTTTCTGCCCAAAGTCCGAGTAACAAAAAAACTCTGGCCTAAAATGTTGTCAAAAAATATAAGAATTAGATTAAATTTAGAAAGTTTGCTAAAACTGACCAAGGTCACATTTTATTTCTAAATCGTTAAATAGTTCAGTGCCATTATTTTCTTTAAATTTAGCATTTCATACACATATAAAATTTATAACTATTTGACATAACAAAAGGAAATTCAATTCTTAATAAAGTACAAATTAGCTCGATTGAAACAAGAGATCACAGAGTGATCTTGGCGCCCACCATTGAGCCATTTTTGAATGTTCCAAATTTCAAGACTTTTTTTTTTTTTTTTTTGATTTAACGTCGCACCGACATATGATAGGTCATATGGCGACTTTTCGGCTTTAATGGTGGAGGAAGACCAAGTGCCCCTCCATGCATTATTTCATCATGAGCGGGCACCTGGGTAGAACCACCAACCTTCCGTACGCCAGCTGGATGGCTTCTTCACATGAAGAATTCAACGCCCTGAGTGAGGCTCGAACCCACATCAATGCGGGGCAAGCGATTTGAAGTCAGCGACCTTAACCACTCGGCCACACAAGCCCCTAAATTTCAAGACTAGCTCAAGGTCAAAATCAAGGTCAAATTTTATTTCGGTACACAACACTGTGCATGTGGTCCAAGCAGGTGGTCCAAATTTGAAAGCTGTAGCTTGAGAAATGTGAAAGTAGGTCACTAGATCAATTTCAAGGTCAACGTTCATTTTGGTATATAAAACTATGCATGTGCTTTAAATTTGGAGGTTGTAGCTTGAGAAATGTGAAAGTAGGTACTAGGTAAAAATCAATGTCAAATTTCAGTTCAGAACACAATAATATGCATGTGGTCTAAATTAGAAGCCTGTAGCTTCAGAAATGTGAAAGTAGGTCACTAGTTCAATCTCAAGATCAAAGTTCATTTCAGTACACAAAACTATGCATGTAGTCCAACTTTGAAGGCTGTAGCTTGAGAAATGAGAAAGGTGGTCACTAGGTCAAAATCAAGGTCAAATTTCATTTCTGAACACAAAACTATGCATGTGGTCCAAATTTGAAGCCTGTATCTTCAAAAATGTGAAAGTAGGTCACTAGGTCAATGTCAAGGTAAAAGTTTTTTTCAGTGCACAAAACTATGCATGTGGTCCAAATTTGAAGGCTGTAGCTACAGAAATGTGAAAGTAGGTCACTAGGTCAAAACCAAGATCAACTCATGTCAAGGTTCATCTTGCCACTCAAAGCTATACAAAACTATGCATGTGGTCCAAATTTAAAGCCTGTTACAGTGTACCTTCAAAAATGTGAAAGTAGGTCACTAGGTCAATGTCAAGGTCAAGTTTTTTTCGGTGCACAAAACTATGCATGTGGTTCAAATTTGAAGGCTGTAGCTTGAGAAATGTGAAATTAGGTCACTAGGTCAAAATCAAGGTAAAATTTCATTTCTGAACACAAAACTATGCATGTGGTCCAAATTTGAAGCCTGTATCTTCAAAAATGTGAAAGTAGGTCACTAGGTCAATGTCAAGGTAAAAGTTCTTTTCAGTGCACAAAACTATGCATGTGGTCCTTATTTGAAGGCTGTAGCTACAGAAATGTGAAAGTAGGTCATTAGGTCAAAATCAAGGTCAACTCATGTTAAGGTTCATCTTGCCACTCAAAGCTATACAAAAAAAATTACTATACATAAGGTCCTAATCTGAATGTTGTAAATTATTGACAAGAAGATTTTAAAAGCTTTTCCCTATATAAGTCTATATGAACCATGAGACCCCCGGGCGGGGCCATATTTGACCCTTGGGGGATAATTTGAACAAACTTGGTAGAGAACCACAAGATGATGCTATATTACAAATATCAAAGCCCTATGCTTTGTGGTTTTGACAAGAAGATTTTCAAAGTTTTTCCCTATATAAGTCTATGTAAACCATGAGACCCCCAGGGCGGGGCCATATTTGACCCTAGGGGAATAATTTGAACCATCTTAGCAGAAGACCATTAGATTATGTCACATACAAAATATCAAAGCCCTAGGCCCTGTGGTTTTGGTCAAGAGGTTTTTCAAAGTTTTTCCCTATATAAGTCTATATAAACCATGTGACCCCCGGGCGGGGCCATATTTGACCCCAGGGAAAAAAATTGAATCATCTTGGTAGAGGACCACTAGATGATGCTACATACCAAATATCAAAGCCCTAGGCTCTGTGGTTTTGGACAAGAAGATTATCGAAGTTTTTCCCTATATAAATCTATGTAAATTATAAAAATAAACAAAGGGCCATAACTCACTCAAAAATTGTTGAACCAGTCTGATTTTCAGGGGGACACTAGGGTACCAACTCATCATTCTGACAAAGTTTGGTCAAAATCCCCCCAGTAGTTTCTGAGGAGATGCGATGAGAAATTGTTAACGGACGGACGGACGGACGACGGACCATGGACGCAGAGTGATTTGAATAGCCCACCATCTGATGATGGTGGGCTAAAAAGTTCTTTAAAGACTTTAAATTCATAACCAAAATTTACCTATCCAAAACTCATGAATTTATCAGGTGCACGATCATAATGCCGCGAAAATTTTCAAACATGTTTCGGTTCTCTGGTTTTAATAATGCCCGATTCTTGCATCAACTTGTTCCGATTCCTACATTTAATTGATTATTTATTAATCTTTTAGAAAGCAGTACCAATTTTGTAGATATTGGCGATCTTTTTATGATATTTTGTACAGGAGTTCAGACCGTCTGCGGAATCGGTTTCTGGGCAATTCTTTTATTGAAATCGGCCGTTACATAATACTAAACAAATTTCGAAGTATTTATAATAAAATCAAGAAGTAACATATGATTGATGCATAACATCATGCTGAAGGAGGTTTAAGTCTATATACTTGCATTTAGAGTGTTGTAAGTTAAAAACTTTGCCTTATTTCATTTATTTAAGTGGAAGTTTAAAATTTATCTTCTGTATGTTGCATGTATAAATTTATAAATATCAATTACATGCGAAGAATGATGTGTTCTGAAATTGTAACAAGTAAAATTGGCCTAAACCCATTATTAAAATGTTATTGCAACTGAGATAAATTCAAGCTTTTATTTCTTTAACACATAGATATTGCTATTCAATTAACAATAACAAAGAAATGTTACAGGTTGATAATCAATGCAAAGTAAAATACAAGCAGCATTTTAGTTTATTTATAATAATAGGTGTGTTAGAGGAGACAAACATAGCCTATCAAAACACAAAATATGCCTTATACCATGCCTAAAGTGTGCAAAAAAAGTGAGCTAGGCACGACACAACATTCTCGGAAGGACGGATGGACAAGGGCAAATCTATATGCCCCCCCCCCCCCCCAAAAGTGGGGGCATAAAATCTTTACCCTGAAAAACAACATTTTGTTTACGAATTCTGCTTGGCGTGATACCCCAGTTGAAACGTCACAAGTCACGTGATTGTGCACCGTGAGGTTATGGACATAAAGATTCTAAAAAATTTTCCCTATATCAGTCTATATGAACCATGTCATCCCCCGGGGCGGGGTCATATTTGATCCTAGGGGGATAATTTGAACAAACTTGGTAGAGAACCACTAGATGATGCTACATTACAAATATCAAAGCCCTAGGCTTTGTGGTTTGGACAAGAAGATTTTCAAAGTTTTTCCCGATATAAATCTATATAATCCATGTGACCCCGGGGCGGGGCCCCAGGGCAATAATTTGATCAACCTTGGTAGGGGACCACTAGATCATGCTACATACCAAATATCAAAGCCCTAGGCCTGTGGTTTTGGACAAGAAGATTTTTAAAGTTTTTCCCTATATAAATTTATGTAAATTATAACAAGAGGGCCAAGATGGCCCTAGGTCTCTCACCTGAGAAACACACCATAACAGTGTAAACATGTTTGACCTAGTGATTCGTGAAAACAAATATTCTGGCCAATTTTGATTAAGATTGGACCAAAAATGTAGTCTCTCAAGTTTAAACCAGTATTTTCTTAGATGTGACCTAGTGACCTAATTTTTGACCCCAGATGACCAATATTCAAACTTGACCTAGATTTTATCAAATCAATCATTCTGACTAAATTTTATGAAGATCAATTGAAAAATACAGCCTCTATCACATAAACAAGGTTTTTTTTATTTGACCTAGTGACCTACTTTTTTAACCCAGATGACCCATATTCAAACTCGACCTAGATTTCATCAAGGTAATCATTCTGACCAAACAAACTGTAAAATACAGTCTCTATCGCATACACAAGGTTTTTCTTTTATTTGACCTAGTGACCTAGTTTTTAACCCCAGATGACCCATATTCAAACCTGACCTAGATTTCATCAAGGCAATTATTCTGACCAAATTTCATGAAGATCAACTGAAAAATACAGCCTCTATTGCATACACAAGGTTTTTCTTTGATTTAACCTAATGACCTACTTTTTGATCCTAGATGACCCATATTCAACCTCGACCTAGATTTCATCAAGGCAATCATTCTGACTGAATTTCATGAAAATCAATTGAAAAATACAGCCTCTATCGCATACATAATGTTTTTCTTTGATTTGACCTTGTGACCTAGTTTTTGACCCCAGATAACCCATTTTCGAATTTAGCCTAGATTTTATCAAGGCAATCATTCTGACCAAAATTCATGAAGATCAATTGAAAAATACAGCCTCTATCGCATACACAAGGTTTTTTTTTTATTTGACCAAGTGACCTACTTTTTGACCCCAGATGACCTATTTTTGATCTTGGCCTAGATTTTATCAAGATAATCATTCTGACAAAAATTCATGAAGATCAGTTGAAAAATACAGCCTCTATCGCATACACAAGCTAAATGTTGACAGACAGACAGACGACAGACGCCGGACATCGAGCGATCACAAAAACTCATCTGAGCATTGCTCAGGTAAGCTAAAATTAAACAAAGGGCCATAACTTACTCAAATATTGTTGAACCAGTCTGATTTTCAGGAGTACACAACTAGGGTACCAATACATCATTTTGACAAAGTTTGGTCAAAATCCCCCCATAGTTTCTGAGGAGATGCGATGAGAAATATTGTTAACGGATGGACGGACCACGGATGCAGAATGATTTGAACAGTCCACCATCTGATGATGGTGGGCTAAAAAGGCACCCGTCTTATAACATAATAGGCAATCGCTGTAAAAATTGGCCTGTTTTTGAGGCAACGAAATTTTTACTTGTTAACAGGCAATCGCTGTAAAGATTGTCTAGGTGCGCAAAGGATATGTATAAGTATGAATGTGAATGAGACTTCTATAAAAGTAAAATATTTGGATATATTATTTCTTAATCAAAATGGACATGGTAACCCTTTTATAACACTTACCTCTCACAGAAAGATTCATAGGTAAAGTATTACAATAGTATTGTCCACTGTCATTCCTCATAGCATTGCTTATCACAAGATCCCTTTTATTTTGCCCCCATGACAGTCGGCTAGATTTGTCCCCGAGAGCAGGATTAAAGGTTCCAGTATCTCGGTAATTATATACTCCTTCAGGTCCTTTCCATGCTGGGTAATCCTTACTGGAACTACATGGTAATGTTACATTACTTCTCTCACTGCCATAAATGACCACAGCAGAAGTGGAATATCGCATTCCTGAAATGTAAAATAAAAGTACTAAGTCTACAAACAATTTGGAGCATCAAAAATACTGTAACCTAGATTCTACTAGACCAATTGAACTCAAAAACCAAGAGTCATATAGGTGATGATGTGGAACAACTATTTCAAGTTTGGATTAAATCAATTTAGTACCTAGAGGTGCTTTTGAGAAGCACATCTCCCACAACTGCCTAATCATCTAAATAGTTAGTCTTTATACACTGTTTACTCACTACAAATATACATTTGAAGAGTAAAAAGGCTGATTTTGGGTAATTCAAGGGCTAATTACTGAACTTGGCCGAGGACTTATGGTCAAAAACATTTTGGTCAGGTTAGGCGAAGATCAGATGAGAAATGTTTGACTTTGAGAGCAGACAAGAGTAAAAAGGCCGATTTTTGGAAATTCAAGGGCCATTACTCCAATGTGCCTGAGCCAATTTGGCTAGTTATCAAAGCTGACTGAGGACTTATGGTCAAACACATTTTGTTCAAGTTTTGTGAAGATTGGATGAGAAATGTTCAACTACGAGTGCGGACAAGATTTGTGACAGACAGACACACAAACAGACAGGAGTAAATCAATATGTCTCCCACACCACTGTATGATAAAATGGACATTCAATTGATGCCTAGTAAAACTTTGATTGATATTATAAAGTATTTAAACCCAATATATTTCTCTAAAATTGAAGAGTTGTTCGCAAAAATAAAAATGTTGAAAGTACAAACTACAATTTGACAGCTGACACTAAGATACTGCCCATAACTATGATAGATTTTTCCAGTAAACATTTGCCTCCAGCATTACCAAAACAGGCAATTATCAACTGGTATATATTCGCACATGATAAAATTTGAATATGACAATTTATATATTGAAATTTTATAGCGCGGATTGCCACATACAATTTGTAACGGATGGACGAAAGAACTGTTCAGATATTTCACAGATAATGGGCCTGGCGATAACCGTGTCATATATTAGGTATTGTTCAATCATATTATAAGTGATGTGAATTTAAAGTATACTTACTTTTGCGTTTAAAGATATGTAAATGTTGCCGAGTGTCAATATATAGTGTCATGAATGTTTACACTGACAGGAAAATTGTGCATTCGAAACTAAGGGAAGTTACTTGGACTAGCTACCAATTTCGGAAAAGAAAACTGATATTAATAAATGCAGTTCTTTTTTAGTTGAAACCATCATTTATTCTATTTCAGACCTGTTAACTCCTTCAAAACCATGTCAGTAGTCCCCAAGTCCATGCACTTTCAATTATCCATTTTGATTCCCCCAGACTGGGCTGAAAAATATGAGCCATTTTTACGTGGTCGGTAGCAAGGTTGGTGTGGTGAGGGGTGTTCCTTTGAATTGCAGTCAGATTTTGAAATGGGCATTGTGGCAGGTGGTAAAAGGCCAAATGTATCAAACTGTAAAGTGGCCATATGGGGGGAGGGTGTGGGAGGATACCCCCTCCTGCTAGTAGGGTTTGGGGTATCACCACAAGAAAATTTTGAAAAATGTACACCCTTGATACAGCCTTTGGTGCTATTTCTAACTGCAAATTTTATGTTTCAATTTCTAAATATTACCTAGATTCTTTTTAGTATTACAATATCCAAAGTATGAATGACTGTCACTTCATATTTTTACTTTCAGGTCATGCCTCAGGACTAGAATATAAGTCTGATATAGATTCTATGTATGTGTTAAAAAAATAAATTCTAGAATCATTTCTGTTACATTAATATCTATCATGTCTGTTCCTTGAATGTTAAAATTTCATAACACAGCTCGATATTTACCCAAAATATTATATCCAGATACAATTACACTTTTCTTAATACTGCCAAAATCTCCAGTTTCAACAATATGTTTTACAAATTGTGATGATACGAAGACAGTTTAGCAGCAATTGGCAGTATATGACATTGAAGTTTACGGTGAAATTACCTCTTATTTAAATCATTTCATAAAAAAGTTGTTTCGTTTCGTCAAAGCAGTCTAACATAGACGATCTATTTTCGATTTCGAAAACTACAAGAAAATAAAATTTAATGTAGCACCGATTGTTTATTTCTCGAAAAATAAGAAATAAAATCATTTTTAAAATCAGTAGTAATTAAACAAACCAGTAAAAGCTTCTTCTCCCGATAATTTATCCACTTACTGACTGCAAAATTCAACCCATGTGTCATCATGAATGGGTGACAGTTTCATTTTTTTGCGACCTGAATCGTAAGCAAATTATCAGAACCAGTCAAAATTCCAGAAAGGTTACGATTTAGAACGAAGTTGTATGTAGACGTTTGCATTTTCGCCACTCGCGATTTTGCATCATTTTTATCTGGCCGATCTTCGTAGTATTTTTTCGGTAAACCGAAGTCCGTATTTTCAAACGCAAAGTCGTAAAAGTGATGTTATAAACAGGTCATGTGTGTTCGCCGACAACTGCCCAAAATGTAATGAGGATTCATCCGCAAAGTCTCGCGGAAGAATTAACGTACTACACATATCTTATTCGGGTCATTTAAACTGAAGCTGTCATAATTTAATTTCATCAATGTGGTAAACTCTTTGATAAGAGATATTCCAATGCTTTCTGAGGTACCTGACGCAATACAAGAGATCACAGAGTGATCTTGGCGCCCACCAATGTGCCATTTTTGAGTGTTCCCAATTTCAAGACTTATTGACTAGCTCAAGGTCAAATTTCATTTCCGTACACAACACTAGGCATATGGTCCATGCATGTGGTCCAAATTTGAAAGCTGTAGCTTGAGAAATGTGAAAGTAGGTCACTAGATCAATTTCAATGATAAAGTTCTTTGTACACAAAACTATGCATGTGCATCAAGTTTGAAGGCTGTAGTTTGAGAAATCTGAAAGAAGGTCACTAAGTCAATCTTAAGGTCAAAGTTTATTTCGGTACACAAAACTATGCAAGTTGTCCAAATTTGAAGGCTTAGCTTGAGAAATGTGCAAGTAGGTCACTAGGTCAAAATCAAGGTCAAATTTCATTTCAGAATACAAATCTATGCATGTGGTCCAAATTTGAAGCCTGTACCTTCAAAAATGTGAAAGTAGGTCACTAGGTCAATGTCAAGGTCAAAGTTTTTTTCGGTAAACAATCCTATGCAAGTGGTCCAAATTTGAAGGCTGTAGTTTGAGAAATGTGAAAGTAGGTCACTAGGTCAAAATCAAGGTCAAAGTTTAATTCGGTACACAAAACTATGCATGTGGTCCAAATTTGAAGCCTGTACCTTCAAAAATGAGAAAGTAGGTCACTAGGTCAATGTCAAGGTCAAAGTTTGTTTCGGTATACAAAACTATGCATGTGGTCCAAATTTGAAGGCTGTAGCTTGAGAAATGTGAAAGTAGGTCATTAGGTCAAAATCAAGGCCAAATTTCATTTCGGAACAAGAAACTATGCATGTGGTCCAAATTTGAAGACTGTACCTTCAAAAATGTGAAAGTAGGTCACTAGGTCAATGTCAAGGTCAAAGTTTTTTTCGGTGCACAAAACTATGCATGTGGTCCAAATTTGAAGGCTGTAGCTACAGAAATGTGAAAGTAGGTCACTAGGTCAAAATCAAGGTCAACTCATGTCAAGGTTCATCTTGCCACTCAAAACCATACATGTGGTCCAAATTTGAATGTTGTAGGTTATTGACAAGAAGATTTTAAAAGCTTTTCCCTATATAAGTCTCTATATATCTGAAATTAAAATTCAGGGTTCCCACAAAGCAGAGAAAATAAAATTCCCTGACTTTTCCCTGACTTTTCACTGACCAAACTCCAATTTTCCCTGACCAAGTCTTTCGCGTTCTGGGGCGCTTACCCGGTCATCTATTGATTAATGTGGCCTCCATTTTCACCATCAGCCAAGCCTTACCATATTTCTTGTTATATTGATAACTAAAGGGTGTAAGGAAAGTTTGTTCCAGTTTAACAGATCGCTATATTATTTTAGTGTGATGTAACAGACAACAAGAAAGGTCCATACTATTCACTAAAAGACTACCTATGATCAAGTTTTGGATTTTTCTACTGTGTCTGTTCTGACAAATGTACAACATTTTATGAAAATTTGCCTTTATTCGTACATTTTTTGTAGAAAATGGCATTTTACACATAATTAATAGGGGTAGTCTTCTTGTATACTTAATAGCATATGTATGTTGCAATATATTTAGAAATTGTTTGTTTCCTTTATACATTACAGTATTTGAGTTTGCATTCTACAAATATATCGCATTTTCCTTATTACTAGAACGGGTAAGAGACTTTAACGCTAGATTTGACTGACTGGTTACCGCAGAACAGGTTGCAGTTTATTGGAAAAATCACAGGACCATTCAGTCGGCTGATCGGTGTTATTTGGATGCTTTGTAAACAATTTTACGCCGATAAAATGTAAAGAGGTTGTAGGAAAAACATTGTTGCAGCACAAACAAACAAATTAGTGGGATATTTTGCTGTTCAGCAATGACAGTTATCTGTTTGTGACGATGTAGTGTCACCAATACTGGATGACATCTTTTGGGATAATGCATATTGCGGTGACCACATCGTTCGGGATATTGTGGATGTAATGATCTCCTACTGCATTAAAAGTGAAAAAGAAAACACTTCACAATATGGAACATTCATTACAATTTTAAATACATTTTTGTATTAAACATTGAAGGGTGCCATTGAAGTACTAAGGTACTTAGTCAGTCCTGTTTAATGATATATACCATGTATACTGTAAGCAAAAATACTCAATTGTTAGTGCGAGATTGGTAAAATACCCAGTGAGTTTTAGCAAATACCCAATTACTTCTGAAAAGGCTGGGTAATGATATTATTTTTACCCAATTTAAATTTCCAATACCCAATTCAGACAAAAAGTGATGGGTAAATACCCAATTACACCAAAAGCTTATCTGGAGCTCTGAAGCAGAAATGCCTGTTTATTTTTCGAAATACAGCTTTAAATGCCTCAACACATCAGTATTTAATGACTTATAAAAATCATACTTTACACATTTTTACCATACTGAATTACTTTTCCAGCTGTAGTTAACTTTACTTAAACCCTCTATATGTACAATGGTATCAGTGTTTGATGTCTTTTATGTTTATCATTCCATTTTTAATTGTTTCTCTATGATGCCAAATAAGTCCTAATATCCACCCTAAGTATGCAATTTGTTTGCATCTTTTCTATATCTCTTAATCTTTCAGTCTTTCTCTGTTAGCTGAATTCTAAAATATTACAGAGTAAAATTAAGATGCTGCATAGAATTCTATTAAAATAGACTTTTACTTTTAACAAAATCCACCAATAATAACCATTCAAACTTATTAAACACTGAACTTCCATAAACACTTTTGCACTTGAAAACTAGTTTTGAACTTTACTAAGAAGAGTTGACCAGAAGACTAAGGTCTATTTAGATATAAAATACCATAATAATTCTATTTATAGCCCGGGTGTTTATTAGAAACACGGTCGGCTCAGAAGTTAGGGATGGGTGAATATTAGAGACAAATCACCAGCAAACATTCAAAATCTTGATGTAATATTTATTTTCGAACATACCGGTGACTATAAGAAAGTAATGATGTGATAGTCGTACAAAAATCGATAACGGCCATACTAGATCGGTACTATAACCGGCCAAGCTAAACTCAGAAAATACATGATTTAAATTTAATTTATTCTGTCATGAATATAGTATCAAGTATTTTTGTTCGTGATTCTGTCGTTTTCAAGCAAATTTAAACAACACCCTATTGTTTTAGATCAAAGCGCCTTGAATCCAATATTGATTAAATTTCCCTTGCGGGACCCCTGTCTCGAAATGCCAGACTAGTGACGTGACGTAATTACGAAAAGCGCGCGCCTTTGCATTAGCACATGTTTACCTGGGTCAATACACATTACAATGTATATATGATATGTCGGCATGTGTGTTAGTTTCAGTTAAAGCAGCCATGAAAGGTTATCATATTCATAAAAATAATCATCCTTTCGGAACTATACTGACATGCATATTTGAACTTGAAAATGAATACAGTGATAGTGCTATTGTTCGTGCAAGGAATGGGCATTGAAATACTGTGTTCATATAAAATATATGGAATTAAAGACAAGAAAAGTGATGTACGATCTTACATCAGATGGGAAATAAGAAAACTCGCTGTTTAACTGATAAAAGGTAGGATTATTTTCTAAGATTCATAGGATGGGCGCTTATTAGATAACATCCTATTTTTGATTTTTTTCGAAAAAAAAAGGCCGTTTTTTTTTACAAAAAGTCGGGACTGGGCGTTTATTAGAGCATGGGCTATAAATAGAATTATTACGGTAAATCAAAATAGCATTGTTTTGCACATTACAATCTGTAAGCAGTAATCTGAGTAAAGAAAATGGTAAATATGACTGTAAGAATGGTATGTACTAAGTTTTCTTAAATAACTTTTCCATACAAACATAAATAACAGAAAAGTTTTACTATGGCTTATATAGTAAAATGATGAAATAAATTTGCAACTATGCAGGACTACACAGTTCACAGCATTCATTCATACGGTCTTAATTATGTTAAAAGTTAAAAAATAATTTTGTTTAACAGACTGTATTTTTTTTTAAATGTTTGGTTTAGCCAAATGAAAAGAAACTGCTTTTGCCTTTTATTTTCATCCTTTTTACTTTTTTCACAACTTTATTTTCCTGCTTTTGACTTTTGGTTTCAAATTTCCCTGACTTTTCCCTGACTTTTGCTAAATTTCCAAATTTCCCTGGCCAATTACAAAATTCCCCGACTTTTCCCTGACCTTGAAAAAAATATGTTTTTCCCTGACTTTTGCCTGACCGTGGGAACCCTGCTGATGATGGTGGGCTAAAAATACTAGCAGTATGTTCTGGAACTATATTTTGTCTTTCGCTGGATGTTACGCAAGCTTGGTAAGCCCGCACAATTCATGAAATGCACAGCACAATAAATTTGTTATTTGCGCAATGATTTTAAAAATTATTTTTTGAAACAGACATGGTAACAAATGGATAATTTGGCTAATAAGTTAATATGTAGTTTTTATTTGAATTTGTAAACACCATATTTGCTATTTTGTGGCAAAAGGGCATAAAATTAAGTCACCATGATCATATGCGCAAATGTATTACCAAATCCCGCAGAATCGTTATGCGTGTTTATGCTTAATGAGTTACCGCAGAAGAAAATACGTGGCTTTATTCGAGTATTGCACAATTACACTATATAAATTTGACAGATTACATCGTATATTGGTCATAGCAAATGGGATTGACATAACTGAACTTCATCCGATCAATGAACTCTTTGAAATTAAAGACAATCTAATGGAACTACATCAATTCGCTGTGTTGTGAGGCCATTTAATGTGAATGAGAAATCGGGCGATAGCAAGGACTCGTCAAATGCTTTCAGCGTTTAGCCGACTCAAAAATTGAATGTAAACAGGAAGCGCCTTGTTCTTGTTGTTGGAGGCACATGGAATGGAGTTAAATATTGTGTAAATGGAAACTCTAAAATGCTTTTAGAATGTAAAACATTAAACTTTATAATTTCAAATGTAATTTAAACCTGTAATATGTCACAGGACTACAAAAAATTATAGACTGAAGCAGGAATGTTATTCATCTGAGTTGCTTAAACTTTTACCTGATTACAGGTAATTTTTGTTCAAGTATATGTAAATGATAGATAATTGTGCTTCAGTAGCAACAGTTTTTCTGATAGCAATGACAATTTTCAGTACATATTTTCGGTAATTTTATTGTGCACATTGTCGGTGTAAATCCAACTTTTTGTCAGTGTTTTACCATTGTATTCCAAGCATATCTTCAGTTTTTTCCAGCTAATTTCCAGCTTGTTATTCTGTTATCACCAGTTATCACAATGTGTATGAGTTAAAAGCTTTTCCAGGTGACCTAGGTTTTGGCCGTACCTGACCAAGATTGGAACCTTACCTAAAGATCCTAAAGATTAACATTCTGACTAAATTTATTAAGATACGGTCATACATGTGGCCTCAAGAGGGTTAACTAGTTTTTCCTTTGTTTGCCCTGGTGACCTAGTTTTTGACCCCACATGACCCATATTCAAATTTGACCAAAAGATTCATGAAGATACAGTCGTAAATGTAGCCTCTAGAGTGTTAACAAGATTGTTCTTTGATTTTTTTTTTTGACCTGGCGACTTTTTCACCCAACTTGACCCAGATATAATCTTACCCTAAGATCATCAAGATTAACATTTTGCCCAAGTTTCATAGATATTGCCATAAATGTGGCCTCTAGAGTGTTAACTATTTTTTCCTTTGATTTGACCTGGTTACCTAGTTTCTGACTAGACCTGATACAGATTTGAACTCAACCTAAAGATCATCAAGATTAACATTCTTACCTAGTTTCATGATAATACAGTCAAAAACAGGGCCATGTTGGCCCTTTATCGCTAATCTGAGTACAATTGCTCAAAATGACAAAATCAAGTTTAGACATAGATCACATAGGCATACACATTAAATATCATCAGGATACATATTTTCTTGTAACACTCCCTTTTGACCTATGTGTCACATACTAGTCAAGGCCAATCTCCATACCAAGTTTGAGGGTCCTAGGCTCAAATGCTGCATTTTTGTACTAGCATGACTAATCCTTATACTGGAAGACTGAAATAACATTTAAAACAAATCTCATTAGCTGCTACTGAGGTATATTCACTTACATAAAATAAAAGGAGGTAATTTGTCATCAATTCACTCAAAAGTTATCTACCCTGGTTGTCCGAGTCCATCTGATGGCATAAATGACATTTCAAATCAGTACAGTGTAACTTCCGAAAACCGAACGACCTCCAGAACGGCTTAAAAGTTCGGTTTTTGGAAGTTTCCAGAATTCGGAAGTTTAAAAGTTTGTAGGCAAAGTGGACGGACGTGGTGCACAAGAGTTATGTTTTCTTACATATAGGATGAAGGAGATTATTATCCTTTTTAATTTTTCAATTTCATATAAAAAAGTTAATTAATTGATTAATTCATTAATTACAAACATTAAGGATAATAAATACATAAATAACAAATGTAAAAAGAAACAACATATCTTTAATAATAGCATTTTAGCAAACATTTTCCACTTACATTTTACTATCTTTGGAGTCCCGAGTTCGTCAACATTAAATTTTAATTAATGTTGATAATGCATAGTATGACATGGATGTAACTAAATCAATTAAAACACATATCTTTCTTTTGTTCAAACATTAAGAAAGTTTTTAACACGTAAGATGTTTAATTCATCACGTTTTCATAAACTGAATACAAATGAAGTTATTACTGATTACTTCCTTACATTTGCATCATGTGATCATTGTGGTTATATAGCATGTCAAAATAAACGCGCCGCTAATAGATAAACAAAAGAACATGATGACAGCATTTTAGATTATCAGGTGACACTTCTAATCCAGCAAATATTTTGCTGTCCGGTTTTCGGAAGGCAATTTTAGTGTTAAAATATAAACGGTGCTTCAAAAATCGTCTGGTTTTCAGAATTCGAAAGTTCCGGTTTTCAGAAGTTTAAAATATATAGAAATAAGAACAGAAAAAAACGTGACCTTGAGTTTTGTGCAGTTTTCAAAGATTTCCGGTTTTCAGAAGGTCCGGTTTTCGGAAGTTACACTGTATTTTTATTTGTAACAGAGATACACCGATTTTAATTTGAAACAAAGGGAGGTAATTTGACATAAATCAGACCGTAGTTATCTACCCTGATTGTCTCAGTCCAACTAATGAGAACTAGAACTGCCACAGGAGTGACTCATACCCCCACCATACGGTCTTGTCACAGAAGAATGGCAACTGTAAGTAATCTTAAAAATACTTAGAATAATATAAAAATGTCAAAAAAGCTTAATACTTAAAAAGAAGTTTACTCGTCTTTGGAGTACTTCATCCTGGGCTTCCACATATAAGTAATACTAGTATTATTATGTGCCCTGGATGAGGGATGAGGTAAGAGATACACTAAAAGTGAATACAAAAAAGTGTCTTACCGACCCTTGTTACCACAGAAAAATGTATTTACTTTTTACACAAGACTGATAATAAACAAGAAATATCTTTAAAAATGATGGTCGGCGAATTGTAATAAGAAAAGAAGTTTATGAATTTTTCATCTAACATTCATCTTTCATCTAACATTTTTCAAATTGCAAAACTAAACACCGAACTTTAACAATTTAAATGGTTCTCTTTTAATTTTTCGCAAAGGTTTCGTAGGGTTGCAATTTTGTTTCGTTTATCCTTAGACGAATAATTACAGCAGTAGTTTGATGAAGCGGTTCATGAGAAGAGGTCATTAAACGTGTTTATATTTTTAGCTAAATTGGTCCCTATCCCCATTTGTAACAAAATAGCAGGAGACCTTACGATATTGTTACACATCGAGTTTGATAAAAATCCATAAAATTTTAGTGGTTAATGCGAAGAAAGGCATATCTACTTTTAGCTATAGTGGTCCTTAATAGGGCCCAAGTTCCTATATAAATAAATTTGGAAGAGGACCTTGTAATGATGCTCCAGTCCAAGTATGACAAAGATCCACCAAGCTGTTCATGAGACGCTGTATAAAGGCATTTCTAGTATTTCTAGCAGCCCCTAAAAGGGGTCAAATGTCCCAGCTGATCAAAGTTGGCTGCGGGCATAATAAAGATGCTACAAATCAAGTTTGATTAGAACACATGAGAAAAAATCAAAGGATTTTTTTTATTTATATTTTTATTTATTTCTAAAACAGCTGATCCCGCTTTAACAAATGCATATTCGCTATTCATGAATCTTTGGACAATGACGTCACACCTATAAAAAAGTGAAGGTCAAGCAAAACATACAATTGTAATTATTTTAATATTTCTGTTTCATAAGCAAAGTTTGACCGTAGTCATATCACATAGATAAACTGTATGCAGCGTACCTTCATTACAGTGTAATGAGATTCAGTCATTATATAGCATATATATAATGAAACAGATTTCAACTGAGTTCAATATTTGCATACCATACTAAAGAAAAATATTCATATATAATAAATCAGTTAAATAATTTATAACAAATATATCAAAGCAAACAAGTACTCATTTTAATATGCAATCTGAATAAGTCACAAAAGCAAGAAACCTTTTCATATACAGACGACAATTGTAACAAGGAAAATCTTTTAAAAAGCACTTCTCTACATAAAAGACTCTTATCACACCCTTATTCATGTGATACGCAGACCGTATTCAGCTCTTTCTTCAATTTGATATATGTTGGTATTTGAACAGGTTTTTATCATATTTATTAAACTTACTTATCATTTTGAGATATATCAATATTCTTGCTAAATATACTGAGTCAAAGTTACCTTTAAAACTGTGAACAGCGTCGTTTAAGATAAACGCTTTGTCTACATTTCACTCAGCATAGCACAATCAACAGAGTGAAAGAAATTGACACTCTCGTCCAATCAGGCAAGTGTTGCATAAATCTTCCATTTTGATAAATTATCTATAATGCGTTATCAAGCAGTTTGATTTGCAGTTTGAAGTCACGTGGCATAGGTAACGAAAACGAATTTAGACGGCGTTGCCGAAAAAGTTAGAAAAATAACAAAAAATATTGAAAATCTAAAAATAGGATTTCTAAAAATAGACTAATTCCTGGAATTTAAGGGGAAGAAACTCAGTACAAAAGTTAAAAAAAAGGTAACTTCCAATTGGCTCTCAGCCAATCAGAATGAGATATAGTGAAAATACATCAAAATTAACCTTAAATTCTAAGTAAAAGGGGACATAATTCAAGAAAAATTGGTGTCAGAGTTATGCACCTTGTGTCACATGATGTGGGTGATGAGGTGGAACATCTATTTTAAGTTTAAATCAAATCCATTTAGTAGTAACTGAGATGCAGTGAATATACATCAAAATTAACCTTAAATTCTAAGTAAAAAGGGGCATAATTCATGAAAAATTGGTGTCAGAGTTATGCACCTTGTGTCAAATGATGTGGGTGATGAGGTGGAACATCTATTTTAAGTTTGAATCAAATCCATTTTGTAACTAGAGCTATCACTAAAGGTGATGAATGTATCCCCCACATGCACTGACACAGTACATTGCAATTTGACGCACACAAGATTGCATAATTATGTGGACTGTATGTATATAGACTGTACGTATACAGTATAGTAACAACAAGAGCTGTCGGAGGACAGCAACGCTCGACTATTCAACAGCCTTGTCAACTGAATGAATACAAAAGTCGAAAAAGGGGCATAATTTTGTAAAAATGGGAGAAAGGGTTATGGAACCTTCATAGTGCTTATCAGCTCATAAAGTGAACAAGTGTGTGAAGTTTCAATCCTTTCCCATAAGTGGATACTGAAATACCAGCTTACATACAAAAACTTAACCAAAAACTGCTAAGTCGAAAAAGGGGCATAATTTTGAAAAAAATGCAAAGTAGAGTTATGGGACCTACACAGTGCATGTCAGATCATGACAGTAAACAAGTGTGTGAAGTTTCAATCCATTCCCTTTAGTGGGTACTAAGATACCACCTTACATACAAAACCTTAACCAAGAATTTCTAAGTCGAAAAAGGGGCATAATTTTGTAAAAAAGCAAAATAGAGTTATGGAACTTGTGCAATGTAGGTCAGTTTATCACAGTGAACAAGTGTGTGAAGTTTCAATCCATTCCCACAAGTGGTTACTGAGATACCAGCTTACATACAAAACCTTAACCAAGAATTTCTAAGTCGAAAAGGGGGCATAATTTTGTCAAAAAGCAAAACAGAGTTATGGAACCTGTGCAATATAGGTCAGTTTATCACAGTGAACAAGTGTGTGAAGTTTCAATCCATTCCCACAAGTGGTTACTGAGATACCAGCTTACATACAAAACCTTAACCAAGAATTTCTAAGTCGAAAAAGGGGCATAATTTTGTAAAAAAGCAAAATAGAGTTATGGAACCTGTGCAATGTAGGTCAGTTTATCACAGTGAATAAGTGTGTGAAGTTTCAATCCATTCCCACAAGTGGTTACTGAGATACCAGCTTACATACAAAACCTTAACCAAATCTGGACGCCGACACCGACGCATGGGTGAGTCCAATAGCTCTACTATTCTCTGAATAGTCGAGCTAAAAAACAAAGTCCCATAACTATGCAGAATATTTATCTTAAGGAATGTAACATGCACCATGCACAACTAGTGTTGGTACTGATCACTTGTGTGAAGTTTCATTAAATTGTGTGTAAGCTTAAGGGTTTGGCAGATTAGGCACACACAAGATTGCATATGCAGACTGTATGTACATAGTATGTTAACAAGAAACAAAGTCCCATAACTCTGCAATTTTTGTCGCTGAAAGAACCTAACATGCCCCATGCACAACTAATGTTGGTACTGATCACTTGTGTGAAGTTTCATTAAATTGTGTCAAGGGGATGAGGAGAGATGGTGCGCACAAGATTGTGTCTATGTATATAGTATAGTAACAAAAAAACAAAGTCCCATAACTCTGCAATTTTTTTTTCTGAAAGAACCTAACATGCCCCATGCACAACTACTGTTGTTACTGATCACTTGTGTGAAGTTTAATTAAATTGTGTCAAGGGGATGAGGAGAGATGGTGCGCACAAGATTGTGTCTATGTATATAGTATAGTAACAAAAAAACAAAGTCCCATAACTCTGCAAAAAATTTTTCTAAAGGAACCTAACATGCCCCATGCACAACTACTGTTGGTACTGATCACTTGTGTGAAGTTTCATTAAATTGTGTCAAGGGGATGAGGAGAGATGGTGCGCACAAGATTGTGTCTCTGTATATAGTATAATAACAAAAAAAACAAAGTCCCATAACTCTGCAAATTTTTTTTCTAAAAGAACCTAACATGTCCCATGCACAACTACTGTTGGTACTGATCACTTGTGTGAAGTTTCATTAAATTGTGTCAAGGGGATGAGGAGAGATGGTGCGCACAAGATTGTGTCTCTGTATATAGTATACAGTGTAACTTCCAAAAACCGGACCTTCTGAAAACCGGAAACCTTTGAAAACCGCACAAAACTTAAAGTCCCGTTTTTCTTGTTCTTATTTCTATATATTTTTAACTTCTGAAAACTGGAACTTCTGAATTCTGAAAACCGGACGGTTTCTGTAGGACCGTTTATATTTTAACACTTAAATTGACTTCCGAAAACCGAACAGCAAAATATTTGCCGGATTAAAAGTGTCACCTGTAAATCCAAAAACATCCATGGCAAGTTGTCAACATGTTCTTTTGTGTATCTATTAGCGGCACGCGTTTATTTTGACACGCATTATAATAACAATGATCATTTGATGCAAAAGTAAAGTAATCGGCGATTACTTTTATTTGTTTTCAGTTTATGAAAATTTGATGAATTAAATAGCTTAAGTGTAAAAAACCTTCTATATGTTTGAATGAAAGAAAGATCGATGTTTTAACTGATTTAGTAACATCGAGTAAACTATGCGTTATAAACATCAATTAAATATTGACGAACTCCGGGGACTGTGGATAATATTTGAGTAAATGCTGTTACATGTATTAAAGATATGTTTTGATATTTCAGTATGTATGTATGTATTTTATTTATACATACTAGAATATCCTTAATGTTTGTAATTAATTCATTAATATATTAATTAATTACTTTACAAACTTGTACAATTATCATAAAGGATAATAATCTCTTCATCCTATGTGTAAGAAAAGATAACTCTAGTGCGCCCTGTCCGCTTTGCCAATTTCCAAACTTCTGAATTCCGGAAACTTCCAAATACCGAACTTTTAGGCTGGTCCGGAGGTCGTTCGGTTTTCGGAAGTTACACTGTAGTAACAAAAAAACAAAGTCCCATAACTCTGCAAATTTTTTTTCTAAAAGAACCTAACATGTCCCATGTACAACTACTGTTGGTACTGATCACTTGTGTGAAGTTTCATTAAATTCTGTCAAGGGGATAAGGAGAGATGGTGCGCACAAGATTGCGTCTACGGACAGACGGACAGACGGCCAGACGGACAGACAACCTGAAACCAGTATACCCCCCCTTACAACTTTGTTGTCGGGGGGTACAATAACTGAGATATGGTGAAAATACATCAAAATCAACCTTAAATTTAAAGTAAAAAGGGGACATAATTCATAAAAAAAGTGATGTCAGAGTTAAGCACCTTATGTCACATGATGTGGGTGATGAGGTGGAACAACTATTTTAAGTTTGAATCAAATCCATTTAGTAATAACTGAGATATAGTGAAAATACAACAAAATTAACCTTAAATTCTAAGTAAAAGGGGACATAATTCATGAAAACTTGGTGTCAGAGTTATGCACCTTATGTCACATCATGTGGGTGATAAGGTGGAACATCTATTTTAAGTTTGAATCAAATCCATTTAGTAATAACTGAGATAATAGATTTCGGGACGCGACGGGACACGACGCGACGCGACAAAACTGACTCCTATATACCCCCCCTCCAAACATGTTTGGTGGGGGTATAAAAATGAAATTTCAAATGAGTCATATAATTACTTACTGAGATAAATCCATTCTTAATAAAATCAGGGGAGGTAATCATGCATGTAGAAGATACAGATTGCAAGCCTTTACAACCATATAGTCGGAAAGTATTCATAACAATAAACATTCAATCATGACTATTTCTTACCATGGATGACAAAAATAATGTATCAAACCAGTCTCGTTAGAAGCTGCTAGGTTTATTCATTTACAAAAAAAGTAAATGGTAGTAATTTGTCATAAATTCAATCAATATGTATCTTCACTGATTGTCCAAGTCAATCTGATGGCTTAAATGAAATTTCAGATCAGTATCTTCATTAGTTAACAGGAGGGCCAAGATGGCCCTACGTCGCTCATCTCAGAAACACACCGTAACAGTGTTAACATGTCTGACCTAGTGATTTAAAGGAAACAAATATTCTGACCAATTCTCATTAAGATTGGACCAAAAATGTAGTCTGTAAAGTGTAAACAACTATTTTCTTCAATTTGACCTAATGACCTATTTTTTGAGTCAAGATGACCTTATTTGAACTTGACCTAGATTTGATCAGACAACCATTCTGACCAAATTTCATCAACCTCAATTGAAAAATACAGCCTGTATCACATACAAAATGTTTTTCTCTGATTTGTCCAAGCGACCTAGTTTTTGACCCCAGATGACCCATATTCAAACTTGATATTAATTTCATCAAGGCAATCATTCTGACCAAATTTCATGAAGATCAATAGAACAAGAAGCTGTGTTCAACAAATGCTTGATGCCCCCAGTGGCATCCTTGTCGATAGATTTTGCATTTGAGTCCAAAACAAGGTTAAGGTCAAGGTCAAACTGAGGTCAGGTGATGTTTGAAGATAAGGAATGGTCACAGTTTACATCTGTATTAGTATCAATTCTTTCTTGTAAGGGGTATCAATGCTAGACAAAATGGTCCCATTTGGTTAACCAAGAGATGGCCCATACAAAGCAACTTAAGACCAAAATGAGGTCAATGTCAAGGTCAAACTGAGGTCAGGTGATGTCTGAAGATGAGGAATGGTCATAGGTTACATCTGCATAAGTATCAAGTCATTCTAGTAAGGGGTATTGTTGCTAGACGAAACGGATAGGACAATCACTATATGCCACCCGCATCAGTAGATGCTGGGGGCATAAAAATACAGTCTCTATTGCATACACAAGGTTTTTCTTTCATTTGACCTAGTGACCTAGTTTCTGACCCCAGATGACCCACATTCTGACTTAACCTAGATTTTATCAAGGCAATCATTCTGACTAAATTTTATGAATATCCAGTGTAAAATGCAGCCCCTGTTGCGTACACAATTTATTTTTTTTTAATTTGACGTAGTGACCTAGTTTTTGACCCTGGATGACCCATATTCTGATCTGACCTAGACTTCATCTGGACAAACATTCTGATCAAATTTCATGAAGATCCGGTGTAAAATGCAGCCCCTATTGCATACACAATGTTTTTCTTTGATTTGACCTAGTGACCTAGTTTTTGATCCAAGATGACCCAAATTCGAACCTGACCTAGATTTCATCAAGGCAATCATTCTTACAAAAATTCATGAAGATCATTTGAAACAAAAGGGCCAAGATGGCCCTAGGTCGCTCACCTAAGAAACACTCCATAACAGTGTAAAACATGTTTGACCTAGTGATTTCATGGAAACAAATATTCTGACCAATTTTCATTAAGATTGGACCAAAAAATTGGTCTCTTGCGATAAAACAAGCATTTTCTTAGATATGACCTAGTTTTTGACCCAAGATGACCCATGTTCAAACTCGACCTAGATTTTATCAAGGCAATCATTCTGACCAAAATTCATGAAGATCAACTGAAAAATACAGCCTCTATCACATACAGAATTTTTTTCTTTGATTTGACCAAGTGACCTAGTTTTTGACCTCAGATGACCCATATTCAAATTCGACCTAGATTTCATTAAGGCAATCAACCTGACCAAATTTCATAAAAATCAATTGAAAAAAACAGTCTCTATCGCATACACAAGATTTTTCTTTAATTTGACCTAGTGACCTAGTTTTTGACCTCAGATAACCCATATTCAAAATCGACCTAGATTTCATCAAGGCAATCAATCTGACCAAATTTCATGAAGATCAATTGAAAAATACATCCTCTATTGCAAACACAATGTTTTTCTTCGATTTGACCTAGTGACCTAGTTTTTGACCCCATATGACCCATTTTCGAACTCGGCCTAGATTTTATCAAGGTAATCATTCTGGCTAAATTTCATGAAGATCAGTTGAAAAATACAGCCTCTACTGCATACACAAGGTTTTTCTTTGATTTGATCTAGTGACCTAGTTTTTGACCCCAGATGACCCATTTTCGAACTTGGTCTAAATTTCATCAAGGTAATCATTCTGACCAAAATTCATGAAGATCAATTGAAAAATACAGCCTCTATCGCATACACAAGGTTTTTACATGATATGACCTAGTGACCTAGTTTTTGACCCCAGATGACCCATTTTAGATCTCGGCCTAGATTTCATCAAGGTAATCATTCTGACCAAAATTCATGAAGATCAATTGAAAAATACCGCCTCTATCGCATACACAAGGTTTTTCTTTGATTTGACCTAGTGACCTAGTTTTTGACCCGAGATGACCCATTTTCGAACTCGGCCTAGATTTCATCAAGGCAATCATTCTGACCAAAATTCATGAAGATCAATTGAAAAATACAGCCTCTATCGCATACACAAGATTTTTCTTTGATTTGACCTAGTGACCTAGTTTTTGATCCGAGATGACCCATTTTCGAACTTGGCCTAGATTTCATCAAGGTTATCATTCTGACCAATATTCATGAAGAAGAATTGAAAAATACCGCCTCTATCGCATACACAAGGTTTTTCTGTGATTTGACCTAGTGACCTAGTTTTTGACCCGAGATGACCCATTTTCGAACTCGGCTTAGATTTCATCAAGGTTATCATTCTGACCAATATTAATGAAGATTAATTGAAAAATACCGCCTCTATCGCATACACAAGGTTTTTCTTTGATTTGACCTAGTGACCTAGTTTTTGACCCGAGATGACCCATTTTCGAACTCGGCCTAGATTTCATCAAAGTTATCACTCTGACCAATATTCATGAAGATTAAATGAAAAATACAGCCTCTATCGCATACACAAGGTTTTTCTTTGATTTGACCTAGTGACCTAGTTTTTGACCCGAGATGACCCATTTTCGAACTCGGCCTAAATTTCATCAAGATTATCATTCTGACCAATACTCATGAAGATTAATTGAAAAATACAGCCTCTATCGCATACACAAGCTAAATGTTGACAGACGACGGACGACGGACGACAGACGACGGACGACGGACGCCGGACATCGAGCGATCAGAAAAACTCACCTGAGCATTGCTCAGGTGAGCTAAAAACAGCTTCTATCGCATTCACAAGGTTTTTCTTTGATTTGACCTAGTGACCTAGTTTTTGACCCCAGATAACCCATTTTCGAACTTGGCCTAGATTTTATCAAGGCAATCATTCTGAAAAAATTTCATGAAGATCAGTTGAAAAATACAGCCTGTATAGCATATGAAAGGTTTTTCTTTGATTTGACCTAGTGACCTAGTTTTTGACCCCAAATGACCCATTTTCGAACTTGGCCTAGATTTCATCAAGGTAATCATTCCGATAAAAATTCATGAAGATCAATTGAAAAATACAGCCCCTATTGCATACACAAGGTTTTTCTTTGATTTGACCTAGTGACCTAGATTTTGACCCCAGATGAACCATTTTCAGACTTGGCCTAGATTTCATCAAGGTAATCATTCTGACAAAATTTCATGAAGATCAATTGAAAAATACAGCCTGTATCGCATACACAAGCTAAATGCTGACAGACAGGCGACAGACGCCGGACGCCAGACATCGAGCAATCACAAAAACTCACAGGTGAGCTAAAAATAAAATACCCATTTTAATTTGAAACAAGAAATGCGGCAATGCCATGAAACCAGATTTTCAACACTTTTCATAAGAATAAAAAAGTATACTGAATCACAGTGCACCACTTTAAAGCACAACCCTAACCCTAAACCTAACCCTATTTTTAGTAACAATGACCTTGACCTTGATCCCAGAAACCCCAAAATCAATCCCAAGCTACAACTTTATATAAGTTTCCTATACACCAAGTTTCATCATGATAGCTCATTCCTAAGTTAAGTTATTGACCGGAAACCCTTTTTCTATTTTAAGTAACAGTGACCTTGACCATGACCCCAGAAACCCCAAAATCAATCCCAGCCTTTGTCTTGATATAAGCTACATACATACCAAGTTTTATTCAAATATCTTTACCGAAACAAAAGTTACTGACCGGAAACACCAGTTTGACGCCGCCCGCCTGCCCGACCAACGACATACCCCAATCTAATAACTCGTTGGATCCAATCAGTTATTCAAGGGCCATAAATCAAGAAAGCATGGGCGGATTGGGCTAGTTATCGAACTTGGCTAAGGTCTTATGGCCAAACACATTTTGTTCAAATTTGGTGAAGACTGGATGAGAAATGTTCGACTTAGAGAGCCGACAAGAGTAAAAAGGCAGATTTTTCAGTAAGTCAAGGGCCTTAACTCCAACATGCCTGGACCGATTTGGCTAGTTATCGAACTTGGCCGAGGTCTCATGGTCAAACACATTTTGTTCAAGTTTGGTGAAGATTGGATGAGAAATGTTCGACTTAGGGTGCGGACAAGAGTAAAAAGGCAGATTTTTCAATATTTCAAGGGCCGTAACTCCAAAATGCCTCAACCGATTTGGCTAGTTATCGAACTTAGCTGAGGTCTCATGGTCAAACACATTTTGTTAAAGTTTGGTGAGGATTGGATGAGAAGTGTTTGAATTAGAGTGCGGACAAGAGTAAAAAGGTCGATTTTTGGTAATTCAAGGGCCATAACTCCAAGATGCCTGGACCGATTTGGCTAGTTATCAAACATGGCCGAGGTCTCATGGTCAAACACATATTGTTCAAGTTTGGTGAAAATCGGATGAGAAATGTTCGACTTTAGAGTACGGACAAGCTTTGTGACAAACACACAGACACACACACACAGACTGGAGTAAATCAATATGTCTCCCACACCACTGTGTGGTGGGAGACATAACAATAAATGAAGTATCTATACGGCTACAGAAGCCAAAATAGCAAATTTTGGACCTTTAAGGGGCCATAACTCTGGAACCCATGACGGGATCTGGCCAGTTTTCAAAAAGAGACATTATGCCAATACAAGTTGTGTGCAAGTTTGATTAAAGCTGATTGCAAAATGTTGTCTCTATCTTGTTCACAAGCCAAAAACAACAAATTTTGGCTTTTTAAGGAGCCATAACTCTGGAACCCAGAATGAGAACTGGACAGTTTTCAAATGGAATCAAGATATTATGCCAATACAAGAGCTCTTAGAACATGAAATGCTCCCTTGATGCATTCAGTAATTGCACAAGAAACAAAAACTATTTGGTCACTGTAAGGGTCACCTGCTGATCATGATCAACCTTGCTATTAAATCTCCTGATCCTAAGCCCAAGCTTTCTCAAGTTATCGTCCTGAAACTGTTTAACTGTTCTGGGTCACTTTGACCTTGACCTTTGACTTACATCAAAATCAATAGGGGTCATCTGCTGGTTCTCCTTGAGTTACCGTCCAGAAACAGTTTAACTATTCCAGGTCACTTTGACCCTGACCTTGATCTACTGACCTGAAAATCAATAGGGGTCATCTGCTGGTCATGACCAATAACCCTATGAACTTTCATGATCCTAGGCCCAAGCGTTCTTGAGTTATCATCCGGAAACAGATTGGTCTACATACCGACGACATCTGCAAAACAATATACACCTTCTCCGAATTGGGGCATATTAAGTTGTGTGCAAGTTTAATCCTTGACCAAAGCATTCTTGTGTGTGTGTGTGTGTGTGTGTTCGGGTTTAACGTCTTTTTCAACAATTTTTCAGTCATATAAACGACGGTGTCTACTTGTAGCAGTGAGCACAATGCCCAACTTTATAGTGCTGCCTCACTGGAATATCACGCCGTAGACACGTGACATGAAACCTCACCCAGTCACATTATACTGACACCGGGCTGACCAGTCCTAGCACTATCCTCTTAATGCTGAGCGCCAAGCGAGGAAGCTACTAGTACCATTTTTAACGTCTTTGGTATGACGCGGCCGGGGATTGAACCCACAACCTCCCGCACTCGAAGCGGGCGCTCTACCACTAGGCTACCGAGGCGGTTTTCAAAGCATTCTTGAGATATGGTCCAGAAATTATTTAACTGTTCAGGGTCGCTGTGACCTTGACCTTTTATCTACTTATATCAAAATCAATAGGGGTCATCTACAGGAGCAACAATTCGAATACAAGCAGATGTGAATGTTACGGCCAGTTTAACTATTCCAATCACAATTTGATTAAAACAAGCTATGGAGAAAATCTGCTCCGAATACAACAATAAAATGACTCAATCGTTGAAAGCATCATTGCAGATTGCTTTCTATCTATTAAAAGTCACCATATAACCTTAATTCTGTCAGTGTGACTCTAAACCTAACGAAACAAAACTTTAATTTCACTGTCCTAGTCCATACGAAAGTTCATTGTTGGTGTGGAAATACGAGTTCATGTTGAAACATTTTTTAATTTGTTTGATAACACCTATAAAGTCATGTTTCATAAATTGCAAGGGTGATTTTTAGCATAAATATGTCTTAAACACTTTTATGAATGCCACAGATCATGAAGTTTATTCAATTTTGCTGTAATAGTATTCTGGTTAAGCCAGCGGGTTTGAGGGGTGTTACACGCTTCATTATCTCTCAAAAACGTACTTGATCAAACGAGTGTAATGCAGGGTTGAAGTACTAAGAATCAAAATGACGAAACAAGCCATTGGAAAAAGAAAGGTAGAAGTGTGGTTGGGGTATTAGAAATACTTACTAGAAACAATATTTGATATAAGATATAAGGTAGTGTGAGAATTGCAAAAACAATACAACAATAAACAATTTGTGATATAGGGCAGGGAAAGGGTATGGAGGATTCTAAACAACATTTGAGATAGAAGTAAGTTGGAGACATTTAAATCTAAAGAAACATAATTAAGAAATAGTATCGATGTTGGACGGTCGAAGCGGATTACTCATTATATTAACTATTTTATTTTGTTGTGTTTGAAGACATTATAGTAAATAAAATTATTATCTTAAATTGATATTAAATTGTTTAGAATATATTTAGTTATGAGTTACTTTCAAACAATGAAGTGTTAATTTGTTTGATTCATAATTGCATATTTTTGCTGGCTGGCCTCCATTTTCTATAACTAGTGGTGGATTTCTGGACTTGGAATTTAGGCAAAATTTATATTTTTCCACCAGATACCAATCTTAGATTTTTTCTCAACAATTGCAGATACAGTCTTCATAAAGTGCAGTTGTAATGAATTATGATATACATTGTCACTGTCTTGTAAGCTGTATGGCCGTAAATGTTTAGACACTTCCAAGATGGCGGACGCTGAAAGTCAACACAGGTAGGTGTTCCAGTTTTTCATTGATAACATGTTTTCTTCAACACTTTTAACGGCCACACTTATAGCAAATGATAACGGAATAACATGTTCCTCCTCGGCATTATCTAAAAGTTTGTTGATTTCATTGTTTCTCGAATTATATTGACGCAAAATGTGCCAATTTGATGAAATTAAAATCGAATCGAGGAACGCACATTATTTTCGGTCGTATCTTATTCAATAATCATATCTGTTTGAATATTTCTGTGGTATTTTGAAGCTTTTTACCGGTTCTTTACGATCGTAATGCTTGATTTTACGAAACATATCTGGAAATATCAATTTTTTTACGATTTCTAAATTGTCAATACAGCGGCGTAGACTATACCAACATATCACGCTGAGCGGTGTAGACACGGTTTATTGTGAACGGTTTATACATAGAATTAAGCGAAAAAACTGAACGGTGTAGATACAAGTTTTGAATGGTGTACATACTGATATCAATACATTGTTTTCTATTCAGGCTTATGCCATTCACGTGTTATTACTGTTGCTTCGAGGGCGACTTTGATATGGTTGTTGAACACTGCACAGAACTCCACTCCAATCAAATTCGTCTAAAGAAAAAATGCCTGCCTGCACAACACAGCAGATTATAGATGACTGGGATGAGCCTTTAAGAGACGTATCAACCATTCGTTTAAGGTATATTTATTGATTTTGAATGCGTCTGTTCCTCTTTTTTCATCCTATTAGGAAATTTCAAGTTATTGACTGTGTAATTTAATTTGTAAGTATGTACACCAATAGCAATAATCATTAATATTTTCTTCATAACTAAAAGTGTTACCATTATATCTGTAGGTATTGCTACTTCGTTTATTTACAATCCTCTTGAACCATACACCGCTCTGGATACGGTAACGATTACTCCATGTAAAAATCATTGAAAAATATAGGTTCTGTTTTTGTTTGTGTATCTTATTGACAAATGCAATCCTTTCATTACTAAAAATTTCATTTATTAGGGACCATTCGTTTGATCTAGAGGAGAGAAAGCGAGGAAAAAGAACCAGAAAATCTGGAAAAGTGTCTAAGCCAAATCAGCCAGCACGAAATCCGTTCCCAGTTCGGGAGTACCACAAGGCGTCAGAGGCAAAGATACTTCCCCATGTGCGCCGTGGGTTAAACCTTTAAACTTTTAACGACTCATAGAAACTAGACTCTTTGAAGGACTCATAGAAACACTACTCTTTTAATACCTCGTAGAAACTGGACACTTTTAACGACTCATAATGTCAAAATGGTTACACAGTGGTATATGAACTTGATAAGTTTATGTGCTACCATTTTCAACAGTTGCTTAAATACTTATACTTCATATTTACACTGTTGGCTAAGAACTGATTATTAATAATTGGAAAGTAAAAATGATATAACATATAATTATGTAGTTTATCTTTTTATTAAATGTCTTATTTAGACTTCAATATTGCAAATCATAAATATTATAAAACAACAAAACAAGTACATGTATATAATCAAATAACATAAAAACATAGAACATGTATAATGATTAATCTCATAAAGGTAAATCTCTAAAGTTAAAAAATAACTTCTTTATTTCGGAATATTTCCAAATGATTTACATATGATTGTAATGCATATCACAATAAGCTTTGAATCACAATTATGTTTATCACGTTTGAAAGAAGAGTGACCACCACTGTTATCCTCCTTCATGGAGCATGTCTTCATATGCCTCTTCACGGACTGTAAATGTGTAAAGCTTTTATGGCATTTGTCACATGTTAACATATCTGATCCGTGTTTTCTCATGTGACCTTCATACTGGTGTTTTTCTACAAATTTCTGATGACATTCTGCACATTCGTATTTGTGCGAACGTTCATGCCGGATCATGTGCTTTCTAAGCCCACTCCTGGTCTTGAACTCTCTCCTTACAATCAGCATATAGCTTTGTCTGTGTTTCCTCATGAAATGATTCTTCAAGTGCATTGATTGTTAACCTAAAACAGGAAATCAAATAAAATTTAATGATAGGCCAAAGAAAAAGAACAAGGTGCAATGCCGTTTGCAAAATCTACCTAATTCGTTTCGGGGAAATTTTAAAAATATCTCGGACATTTAAAAAAAATACAGCTTTCATTGAAATGACAGCTCTAAATAGTTGAGGAACACCACCTGTTCCCCTCTGTGCATTATTTCAGAATTTCAGAACCTAGGTAAAAGTACCGATCTTCCATAACCCATCTTAGCTTCCATACATGAAAGAATGGTACCATCTTTGGATTCGAACCAACAACGGCGAGTGGCAAAATGTGGTAATCTGTTTTGATCTTCCGTGGATTTCTCTTAAACTTTGACAACTGATCTTATGCATTCATTGATAACCGTTTTGCACCTTATATGTGAATGTTTCGACTTTAATTATTTCTAAAATCAGGTATTTCCTAGCCTAGTTGTACAACGAAGATAAGTTGTTAACAAAAGTATTTTTATTACAAAATCGTTATCTGAAATAAACGTAAAAACAACCGTATCATATTTGTTAAACAAGAGGGCCAAGATGGCCCTAGGTCGCTCACCTAAGAAACACTCCATAACAGTGTAAAACATGTTTGACCTAGTGATTTCATGGAAACAAATATTCTGACCAATTTTCATTAAGACTGGACCAAAAAATTGGTCTCTTGCGATAAAACAAGCATTTTCTTAGATATGACCTAGTTTTTGACCCTAGATGACCCATGTTCAAACTCGACCTAGATTTTATCAAGGCAATCATTCTGACCAAAATTCATGAAGATCAACTGAAAAATACAGCCTCTATCACATACAGAAGTTTTTTCTTTGATTTGACCAAGTGACCTAGTTTTTGACCTCAGATGACCCATATTCAAATTCGACCTAGATTTCATTAAGGAAATCAACCTGACCAAATTTCATAAATATCAACTGAAAAAAACAGTCTCTATCGCATACACAAGATTTTTCTTTAATTTGACCTAGTGACCTAGTTTTTGACCTCAGATAACCCATATTCAAAACCGACCTAGTTTTCATCAAGGCAATCACTCTGACCAAATTTCATGAAGATCAATTGAAAAATACATCCTCTATTGCATACACAATGTTTTTCTTTGATTTGACCTAGTGACCTAGTTTTTGACCCCAGATGACCCATTTTCGAAATCAGCCTAGATTTTATCAAGGTAATCATTCTGGCTAAATTTCATGAAGATCAGTTGGAAAATACAGCCTCTATTGCATACACAAGGTTTTTCTTTGATTTGACCTAGTGACCTAGTTTTTGACCCCAGATGACCCATTTTCGAACTTGGTCTAAATTTCATCAAGGCAATCATTCTGACCAAAATTCATGAAGATCAATTGAAAAATACAGCCTCTATCGCATACACAAGGTTTTTACGCGATATGACCTAGTGACCTAGTTTTTGACCCCAGATGACAAATTTTCGAACTCGGCCTAGATTTCATCAAGGTAAACATTCTGACCAAAATTCATGAAGATCAATTGAAAAATACCGCCTCTATCGCATACACAAGGTTTTTCTTTGATTTGACCTTGTGACCTAGTTTTTGACCCGAGATGACCCATTTTCGAACTCGGCCTAGATTTCATCAAGGCAATCATTCTGACCAAAATTCATGAAGATCAATTGAAAAATACAGCCTCTATCGCATACACAAGGTTTTTCTTTGATTTGACCTAGTGACCTAGTTTTTGACCCGAGATGACCCATTTTCGAACTCGGCCTAGATTTCATCAAGGTTATCATTCTGACCAATATTCATGAAGAAGAATTGAAAAATACAGCTTCTATCGCATACACAAGGTTTTTCTTTGATTTGACCTAGTGACCTAGTTTTTGACCCGAGATGACCCATTTTCGAACTCGGCTTAGATTTCATCAAGGTTATCATTCTGACCAATATTCATGAAGATTAATTGAAAAATACCACCTCTATCGCATACACAAGGTTTTTCTTTGATTTGACCTAGTGACCTAGTTTTTGACCCGAGATGACCCATTTTCGAACTCGGCCTAGATTTCATCAAAGTTATCATTCTGACCAATATTCATGAAGATTAAATGAAAAATACAGCCTCTATCGCATACACAAGGTTTTTCTTTGATTTGACCTAGTGACCTAGTTTTTGACCCGAGATGACCCATTTTCGAACTCGGCCTAGATTTCATCAAGGTTATCATTCTGACCAATATTCATGAAGATTAATTGAAAAATACAGCCTCTATCGCATACACAAGCTAAATGTTGACAGACGACGGACGACAGACGACAGACGACAGACGCCAGACGACAGACGACGGACGACGGACGCCGGACATCGAGCGATCAGAAAAACTCACCTGAGCATTGCTCAGGTGAGCTAAAAATTGAAGTTGCAATTTTTAAACTGAAAATTAATAGGAATCCACATCTGTTTAACATTTATTATCTCCCCTTTTCTACCTCAAGACGCAAACAGGATAATAAAAATAAAAGTATTATCAAAGTTCGAGCATATTTTAGACTCGCCTTTTGAATCATTTTATTAGCTATTCAAATATAACTAAAATATCAAATATTTATTTTTCTTGTCAGGGTATTAAATTACGGTAACATCGCAAGAGAGGGTTAAAATCCGTAGTGCGTCTTTTATTAGCGCCAAATAATGATCTCCCTTTCAAATACTGCGTCTGAAGACGGCAAAAATACCTAACCTACGTACAACGTGTGTCCCCGACAACACTTTAAACTAAGGTGAAACTGTTAACAATATAAACATTATATCTACGAATAATAATAAAAAAACTGAATTTAAAATAAATTTTGATGGTAAAAAACAAATTGCTAAACAATTCACAAAAAAAGTGAAAAACTAATGGCAGTGGCTAGGATTACGGATCCGAACAAATATAATGTATGATATCCCTCAAATGCTGCCGTAATCCTATCCTTTTCTGGTAGAGTTGTCTAAGTATACGGTCGGAACTTCCTTTATCCTATACTCGGAGGCCACGATTACAGAACCGTAGTTAATTTACATATATTTTTAAGTGGCATTTTTAGCATAGACGAAATTAACTTGTATCTACACCGTTCAGTTTTTTCGCTTAATTCTATGTATAAACCGTTCACAATAAACCATGTCTACACCGCTCAGCATGATATGTTGGTATAGTCTACGCCGCTGTATTGACAATTTAGAAATCGTAAAAAAATTGATATTTCCAGATATGTTTCGTAAAATCAAGCATTACCATCGTAAAGAACTGGTAAAAAGCTTCAAAATACCACAGAAATATTCAAACAGATATGATTATTGAATAAGATACGACCGAAAATAATGTGCGTTCCTCGATTCGATTTTAATTTCATCAAATTGGCACATTTTGCGTCAATATAATTCGAGAAACAATGAAATCAACAAACTTTTAGATAATGCCGAGGAGGAACATGTTATCCCGCTATCATTTGCTATAAGTGTGGCCGTTAAAAGTGTTGAAGAAAACATGTTATCAATGAAAAACTGAAACACCTACCTGTGTTGACTTTCAGCGTCCGCCATCTTGGAAGTGTCTAAACATTTGCGGCCGTACAGCTTACAAGACAGTGATTGTGTACCTTTTTATTCTGAAAAGTCTGGTATTTGTTGATCTGTTTTCACTGATATTCATTAAGTTTTAAATAGATGAGAAAAGGCCGTGCGGTAGATGCTAGTACAACTGAGTATACAATGTTTACTGCAATAAAGTGACTTATTTAAGAGCATGGCTCAATCAATTATGAAAATCCGGATAATAGTGACTATCCGAAGACTGTTACACTTTCCTTTTTAGTCTTTTTACACTTCATCTTCATATTTCAAAATTCAATTTTTCTTATTTATGGACTTAATTAATGTAATTAAATGGAAATAAAATGCTAGCTATATGCATACACCTGAATTATAGTTACTATCAGTAAAAATAGTGTTTAAATGTGATTACCCCACCCACATTTATTTCGCATGATTCACTAAAAATAAGACCTCATCAGCTAAAATAAGTGGTGTTTATCTTAAGATATAATCCTAATTGACATTTTCAGTTAAAATATCACGGTAAATACCATTATCAGCATATGTAAAATGAAAAAATATACTATTTTGATGAAAAATTATGTTGTTGTTGTTGTTGTATTAATTTATTGCCACGGAAATTCAATTTTTTAAAGTCAAAATGTTGTTTTCTTTGTACTAATGTATGAAACACATCAGTAAGTGCTAAAAACTATCAAGAATATGTCTTCAGACATTAAGACGTAGTAGGTAGGTAAAATATAAGAATAATTTACATATTCAAATAAATGGCCACCATCTTGGAAGCCATTTTGAAATCGCTTGATTTCAGACCTTAAGCTGTGCCGTTGACAGGCCCCCCTGAATTTTTTTAGAAGTGCACATATATATCTTTCAAAAAGTGACAGAGAATTTGCCAGAAAAATGGTACCAATTTTTTGTCCAGCTCACGGCCTAAATTCTAAAATGTCTTCTTATAAAAGGTGTCAAAACCTTTGTCTCCAAACATGCAAATATTGAGCTAAATTTAAAAACAAATGTGAATAAGAATCTGCAAAACGAGTTGTCAGGTGATTAGAGGGGAGTTATGGCCCTTGCATTTATTCACATTTTCATGTTCTTTATATTTTATGTTTACTTACAACCAGTCACCATGGCCCAGTGGTTAAGGCGTACATCTCGGGATCGGGAGGTTGAAAGGGGATGTTTGTCATGGGACTCATTCCGAAAATACTGGTTCATGAGCCGTGAGCCAGTTAAATGAATGGTTACCGACGTCTATCCGCCTGGCGCCTAGCAAAGTGGTAGGAGTTGGAAGGTAATTTCTACGTACAATAAAGCCATCTCATAGACCAAATTGGCTGGCCCTTTTAAAAGGTGTCACACTATAATAAACAAGACCTTTACCCTTATCTTTTATAAAAAAAAAAAAAAAAAAAAAAACAAGAGGGCCATGAAGGCCCAGTATCGCTCACCTGACCAATTGACCTAATGACCATCAAGATTAACATTCTGACCAAGTTTCATTAAGATATGGTCATAAATGTGGTCTCTAGAGTGTTAACAAGCTTTTCCTTTGATTTGACCCAGTGACCTAGTTTTTCACCCCAGATCTGAACTTGACCTATAGATCATCAAGATCAACATTCTGACCATGTTTCATACAGATATGGTCATAAATGTGGCCTCTACAGTGTTAACTAGCTTTTCCTTTGATTTGACCTGGTGACCTAGTTTTTGATCCTACATGACCCAGATTCAAACTCTACCTTGAGACTATCAAGATTAACATTCTGACCAAGATACAGTCATAAATGTGGCCTCTACAGTTTCAACAACTTTTTCCATTCATTTTACCTGGTGACCTAGTTTTTGACCCCAGATGACCCAATATCTAACTTGTCCAAGATTTTATTGAAGGTAACATTCTGACCAAGTTTCATTAAGATTGGACCAAAATTGTGACCTCTGAAGTGTTAACAAGCTTTTCCTTTAATTTGACCTGGTGACCTAGTTTTTGACCCCAGATGACCCAATAGCAAATTCGTCCAAGACTTTATTGAGGGCAACATTCCGACCAAGTTTCATTAAGACTGGGCCAAAACTGTGACCTCTAGAGTGTTAACAAGTTTTTCCTTTGATTTGACCTGGTGATCCAGTTTTTGACACCAGATGACCCAATATCGAACTCGTCCAAGATTTTATTGGAGTATCATTCTGATAGTTTCATTAAGATTGGGCCAAAATTGTGACCTCTAGAGTGTTAACAAGCTTTTCCTTTGATTTGACCTGATGACCTAGTTTTGGACCCCAGATGACCCAATATCGAACTCGTCCAAGCAGAGCTCCAGGTAAGGTTTTGTGCAGTTAGTAACGGTACTACCAGATTTTCTGTGAAATTCGTAATGGTACTACCTGGTATGTTTTCTAATTAGTAACGGTACTACCTGATATTTTGTGAAATTAGTACTGGTAGTTCCAGATAACAGACAAAAATAAGCATAAGTCATATCATCGGTGAACAGTAACTCACTCGAATAAAAACTGAAAGTAAAACTGTGTAAACTAAAATTACATATATACAAATCAACTCATCGATGGAAGTCAGTTAGATTTAACACAATAATACATTACATGTCGTTCTTTTACCATATATGACAAAAAAATGTGTACAATATTCCAGTTAAGGACGCTCGCTACAGTTTCGTAATTGTTTTCTCAATAATAGATTTTGATGAAATGTTTTGTATTAAGGATAACATGGTGTAATAGGCCTCAATTTCACCAAAAGCGATAATATAAGCTTTAAAAATGTCAAACGATAGAAATAAGGTACATATTGACAAGTTATAAAGTGACAGAACTTCTCAAAAAAATCCTTTAGTTTACCTCCCCTGATAATTTTTTTCATGAGTTATCTCCCCTGAAAACTAGAAAAAAAAAATGATTTTCTCCTTTTTCCTACGGGGAATTTTAGATTTCTTTTTGATTTTTGTATCAGAATCATATAATGCAGCTTTCTACCACAAAATTTTCTCGAAACTCAAGTTTAGATTCTCGTAAGCAACGAATTTATATATTTCCCATAGACATCAAGTGTTAACTTCAATACAGATTATCTCCCCAAAAAATGATAAAATTAAAAAAATCTCTCGGTGAAAAGTTTTTAATTTTGAATGACTTTAAAGTGACCAAATTTCATTTAAATATTACCATCCAGTTACAAGATATGAAATATGGCTATTACACCATGTTATCCTTAAAAGATCATGTTATGATGTATTGAAAAATGAAATAAAAATACTAGGTCACCAGCTTTGTTTCAATTTAATTTGCCCCTAGATATGGTGCTATTTTAAACATTTTTCAAAATTTCTGTAATCCTAAACTATATTTCAGTGAAGTACAATAATCAGCATAAATTTGATTATCTAAGCATTTTTATAACGGAAAACAATATATCTATTTGAAACATGCTCAGAGAAATCAAAAGAACATGATTTTGTAATGAAAGGAATACTTGTTCAGCAGACCCAAGGGCTATTTTTGCATTTATATGTCAGTTTTAAGTAGGTACTTCTGCTATTTTATCTAGTTTCACATAATAGAATTTAATCAAACTCTGCACATACCCTTGGTTATGTCTACCTAATCTAAAACAAAAAGAAAATTGATAGGTCACCATATTAGATTTCGCTTAAATCAAATTACAACGAGGTGGGGTGTGGCGGGCATTTATACAACGCAGGTTGGTACGAAATACTCTTTCAGTGTTTGAGCAAATGACTTAGAAATGTATATATAAAATTATCAAACGGCAGATTTCTTAAAAATCGGATTTTAATGTGTTTCTGAAGCATTTTGATGGCATAGAACGATGAAAGTTTCCGCCCTTTATTTTAACAAAACCTATAGTTTACGAATGTACGGTACGGGTACGGTACGGGATTAGAAATAGCTGCGACTCAATGCAGAGTTGGAGCGTTGATATAAATAACAGACTCCAGTATATGTCGGATTGAAGCAATTTGAACTAAAAGTACTTTAAATGTATATATTTTGTAACCATGGTGATACTTACCCTAACCTTTAGTCAGTATATTATACATTTTGTACATTAAATGCATGCGAACATACAATAATTTGCAAATTTTTGCCGTACGCGACATTAGATAATCACTTCCGGGCATGCGCAGAAGACCGCACCAACACTGCAGTGAGCTACATCGAAACCAAATTGGCACGGTGTTGGGGTAAAATATCGACCCGTCCGGTAGCGAGTGCCTTTAATCGCACAGCTATTAAAACATTGTTTTTTTGCTCCCGGGCATGCTGATAATTAAACACAGTGTCAAACACGTAACCGCGGCGCTAACTGGCTGAACATAATCGACTGTAGTGTATCGGATAATTTGATTCGCTTCACACTTCTCGGGAAAATCTCGCAAGTACCTGAAGTAGGCGGAGCTTACATTATGCTATTGGCGTGTGTTTCGTATATTCCACACTCATTTGACACCGTGCAAATTGTCAACAGTCGGGATAGCGTTGATTACCGCAACTTGGCGCAGACATGCAATTCGGCTCGATCTTTCTTTGAAATTTGTAATACTGTTTACATGTCGTACTGATACGACCACATTTTAAAATAAATTCGTATTGATACGGCCACATTTTAAAATTAAGTCATATCAGATCCCTAACAAATTCGTAATTACCAAAATACGGCCCTTATCTGGAGCTCTGCGTCCAAGATTTTATTGAGGGTAACATTTTGACCAAGTTTCAATAAGATTGGGCCAAAATTGTGACCTCTACAGTGTTAACAGTCAAACTGTTGACGACGGACGACCGACGGACAGACGACTGACGAAGATGGACGACAGACACAGGGCGATCACATGATTAAAACATGCGAAAAACATTGCCGCGAAAATGTCAACTGATGTATAGTTTTTTTATTTAAAACTTGTCTATTGTATTCAGCTCGTTAAACACTTTCATTTCGTGGAAGACAACATCTGAAACTCGTCTTCAAATATTCTGCGATATACCTAATAATTTCAGCATGTCATCAGGTATAAATGCTGTCGTTGGTTTATCTATGGTGGCTAATTTAGAAAGTTTCGTGATGTTGTGTTGGCTTGCGTGCGGTTTATGCAATGTTTCTTTGTGTCGTCCTAGCACACACGCCAACACACCATAACAAAATTTTGAAAGTGTGTGTGTTGTTTTGGTATGCGCGTCAACGAGACAAAACGAAACTGATAAAGATACATAGAATGTGACAGAAAGATACATTTAATTTCGAGTTTAAAAGAGAGCTCGAGTAACGGAAAAACTTTCATACATTTGATGGATTCTAAAACTTTCACTGGAAGATAATAAGGCACAGCTGTTGGCAAGAAAGTGTTTTCTTAGCAGTGAAAACAGAACTGGTTCTTCCAAGGAAAAACGGCTTTGCGTGTATCAGTGCTATATACCAGACATGTTTCAAGAACCAGACTGTCTATTCACAAAGAGCTAGGCTAAGTTAGCCGGACAAGCCAGTATCTAGAAAGGATTTCCCTCTCTCTGTTCTTGGGGCATTGTGTACTAGTAGAGAGTATAGACGATGAATTTCGCGCCCTGCTAGGCTGCGTTTGTGCTATGTAAAACGTCTTTGCACATGTTTATCATGAAAAAGGCACTATATAAATGTGGTATAATAATAATAATATAACGTCATCCAGTTGCTCAAAGTTACTTATCAATTACTTATCAAAGTTTCCAGCTAGATGGAAACTAGAGCTATCACTAAAGGTGATGAATGTACCCCCCACATGCACTGACACAGTACATTGCAATTTGACGCACACAAGATTGCATAATTATGTGGACTGTATGTATATAGACTGTATGTATACAGTATAGTAACAAAAAACAAAGTCCCATAACTATGCAGAATATTTATCTAAAAGAATGTAACATGCACCATGCACAACTAGGGTTGTTACTGATCACTTGTGTGAAGTTTCATTAAATTGTAAGGGTTTGGTAGATTAGGCACGCACAAGATTGCATATGCAGACTGTATGTACATAGTATGTTAACAAGAAACAAAGTCCTATAACTCTGCAATTTTTGTCGCTGAAAGAACCTAACATGACCCATGCACAACTACTGTTGTTACTGATCACTTGTGTGAAGTTTCATTAAATTGTGTCAAGGGGATGAGGAGAGATGGTGCGCACAAGATTGTGTCTATGTATATAGTACAGTAACAAAAAAACAAAGTCCCATAACTCTGCAAAAAAATTTTCTGAAAGAACCTAACATGCCCCATGCACAACTACTGTTGTTACT